>NC_057711.1:136550080-136623362 GCF_004010195.1 Chiloscyllium plagiosum | reverse complement strand
GTCGAGGTGGGGGTGGGGGTGGCTCAGTGGTTAGCACTACTGCCTCACAGTGCCCAGGGACCTGGGTTTGATTCCACCCTTGGGCAACTGTCTGTTTGGATTTTGCACATTCTCCCCATGACTGTGTGGGTTTTCTCCCCCAGTCCAATGATGTGCAGGTTGGGTGGGATTGGCCATGGGTAATTGCCCCATAGTGTTCAGGGATGTGTTGGCTTGGTACATTAGCCATGGGGAATACACAGCATGACAGCGATAAGGTGGCGGGGGGTGGGGGAGTGGTGGTGGTGTTGGTACGTGGGCGCTTGGGACTGGGTGAGATGCTCTTCAGCAGATTGTGTGGATTCAATGGGCTGAATGGCCTGCTTCCACACTGTAGTGGTTCTATGATTGCAGTTGGTGTCTGGATTGCACTGCCCAGAGATGTGGTGAGGGCATTGGATGATTATTTATATAGAAACAATGTGCAGAATTACAAGAAAAAGGAGATTGTCAAAATGCTTAGTAAGCCAGTACAAACACAACCAGCTAAATGACTTCCTTCTGTACTAGAACATTTCTGTGATTGTGTAATTTTGTTGTGTAATTTAAACTCAACTAATCTACCGGTTTAGTAGCTTCCAAGGGGTGAAAGATCTGAAAATTCAGTCTAATATCAAAGCACTATAGTATTATGTCTGTGTGGAGTTTGCGCATTTGACCTGGGGAAGAACAAGGAATAGATCATATTGTTGCATATTTAATTTAATTGTTGAAAGAAAATGGAAGGTAAAATTTATAGACGATCTAGAAAAGGCATGTATTGAAAGTAATTGGAAGGAATTTTAGTTATTCAAAAATTGACTGAGGTATTGAAAATGATTATCATATGAAAAATGACAGTTTGATTTGGAATGTCTAGAACTTCATCTGCCATCTGTCCAATGGCGAAGAAGGTATTAAATTCTGGATGAAGAAGAGTACCAGTTAGAGGACTGTAAACTGTGGAAGGAGTGATCACAATTCAATTAGCAATTGTATTGGATGAGTTTCATATAAACAGCCAAATAGGGTTAATCGGATAGGAAGATTGTTAGTCGGCAGTTCTGAAATCGACCTGACAACATGGAAAATTGTCCAGGTTCTTACTGTACACAAAAAGTAGGACAAATCCAGTCTGGTCAATTACTGTCATATCAGTGTGCTCTCGGTCATCAGTAAAGTGATTAGGGCGATGGACACATGGGCATACCACCATCTGCAAGTTCCCCTCTAAGCCACTCGCCATCCACACTTGGAAATATATCACAGTTCCTGAAGAGTTGTTGGGTCAAAATCTGTGAACTTCCTCTGTACAGCACATGGACTGCAGTGGTTCAAGAACGTGGCTCACCCCCACCTTCTCAAGGGTAACTAGGGGTGGGCAATAAATACTGGCCCAGCCAGTAATGTCCACTTTACATGAGTAAGTTAAAAACAAATTCTGTAGTAGCAAAAGTTTAAGTAGGCAATGAAAACAGTAGAAGCTATTACAGAAAAGAAAAAATCTGGATCTCTGTAATGAATAGGAAGTGTAAATGTATAGAATACGCAGTGTGGAAACAGGCCCTTCGGCCCAATAAGTCCACACCTACCCTCCGAAGAGTAACCCAACTAGACGTATTTCCCTACATTTACCTAAATGCATCTAACCTGTACATCCCTAAACACTATGGGGCAATTTCCCATGGACAATTCACCTAACCTGCGCATCTTTGGACTGCGGGAGGAAACCCACGCAGACATGGGGAAAATGCGCAAACTCCACACAGACAGTCACCTGATGTTGGAATCGAACCCTCAGTGCTGTGATACATTTTAAAATTAAAGAAAGGAACATTTAGCATATTTAAGATGTACAGACGCAGACTGGGTGACTGCTTTGCGAGACACCTCCATTCAGTTCCCACAATGTATGACCTGAAGTTTTTATTTACCTGTCATTTTAATTCCTTGCCCCACTCCATTCTGATCTCTCTGTCCTCAGTGTCAGGCTCTGCTCAGTGAAGCTCAATTTATGCTTGAGGCATCTTCCAAGTAAGCACATTACACTCAACATCAAGACCACACATTTCCAGGGATCATTTGAAAAACTATCCCAATGTTTTTCAGAAAGTATCTTTTGGTAAGATTTCTGAAATTTCCAATTGTGCCATCACCTGTTGTTTATGTTATTTTTCCCACAAAAGATCTCGAACAGAACTCTTCTCATCCTTCAATCTCTCCAACCCTCTGCTTGAACCAGAGACTTTCATTTGGATCTTCCCTTCCTTCCTTGCTTGCCAGGCTGGTCTGCGCTTCCAGGCTCAATTGAGACACCTTGAGACCTGAGATCAACACTTCCCATTCCACTTAACCTCTTCCACCATGGCTACCTAACCTTGAGGTTGCTCAGAGTTAATGAGTTGTTTGATTTCTGGTTGCAGTTTGCCATTGAGACGATACAGAAGTCTCACCCTTAAAGTAGCTGGTGTTCCCCAATTGGGCAAAATCTACCTCATTACCTGTAATTAATACCTCCCTTTCTCTTTTCCCTATTGCTATGCAAATGATTGTTTTAACATATATACCATTTCTAATCTTGAACCAGCAGAAATAACTCTTCAGTTATTTTCTAATGCCATAATTTTCTATTTAGAGTCAGAGATGTACAGCACAGAAATAGACCCTTTGGTCCAACTTGTCCATGCTGACCAGATATCCTAACTTAATATAGTCCCATTTGCCAGCAATTGTCCCATATCTCTCTAAACCCTTCCTATTCATATACACATCCAGATACCTTTTAAATAGTGTCATTGTAACAGCCTCCACCACTTCCTCGGGCAGCTCATTTCATATTTGCACCAACCTATGCATGAAAAGGTTGCCCATTAGGACTTTTTAAAATCTTTCCCCTTTCACTCTAAATCTATGGCCTCTATTTCTGGACTCTCTCACCCCCAGGGAAAGTACCTTGTCTATTTACTCTAACCATGGCCCTCATGATTTTATATACCTCTATAAGGTCACCCTTCAGTCTTTGACACTGCAGAGAAAACAGCCTTAATCAATTAATTGTGGGGTTGGACAGTGGCTCAGAATTCCACCCTTGGATGTCTGTCTGTGTGGATGTGAAGGAGCCAGTGTTGGACTGGAGTGGACAAAGTTAAAAATCACACAACAGCAGCTTATAGTCCAACAGGTTTATTTGGAAGTACAAGCTTTTGGAGCGCTGCTCCTTCATCGGGAAGCTGTGGAGCAAGACCTTAAGACACAGAATTAATAGCAAAAGATCACAGCGTCATGCAACTGAAATGATATATTGAACAAACCTAGATTGTTAAATCTTTCATCCTTTAGAATGGGTTTAGAAAGAACCAAAACCTGCAACCCATTCGAAAATATGAAAGACTTAACAACAATCAAGGTTTGTTCAATATCTCGTTTCAGTTGCATGACATTGTGATCTTTTGCTATTAATTCTGTGTCTTAAGGTCTTGCTCCACAGCTTCCCGATGAAGGAGTAGTGCTCTGAAAGTTTGCACTTCCATATATACCTGTTGAACTATAACCTGGTGTTGTTTAATTTCGTCTGTGTGGAGTTTGCACATTCTCCCCCACGTCTGCGTGGGTTTCCTTCGGGTGCTCCAGCTTCCTCCCACAGGTTAGGTAGATTCGCCATGCTTAATCACCCAGGGATGTGCAGGCTAGGTGGATGAGGGGAATGCAGGGTAACAAGAATAGGGGGTGGGGGGTGGGGAGGGGTGTGTCTGGGTGGGTTGCTCTTCAGAGGGTTGGTTTGGACTTGATGGGCCAAATGGCCTGCTTTCACACTGTAAGGATCCTATGATTCTAATCTTGGAATCAATTGAAAAGCAAATTTCTCGCTACTCAACTTTGCTTCTTTCAATTTTCTGTCAATTAATGTGTGTTTTTGTTTAAGGGCTCATTTCAATTTTTAACAGTCATAACATTAATAGCAGCATATTCTGTTATCAGATAGTTTTCAGCCCATAAATGTCTGTCAGTTGTGATGATGTGCCTCTTGTAGCACCTGTGCCAATCAGTTGGAAAATATTGGCCAACAGCATTGGTTGAAGTTGGATGGAACTGTGATTGACATATCCTGCTGGGCAACATTAAAATTCAAGCAAAGCAAATTGCTTTAGGTGCACTGCACTCAATTCTCAGCATTCATTTCTGTATGAGGGTTAATCTCCAACAGGCAAGTAGACCAAGTTTTCGTTATGAAAAATATGACAATATAAGGAATGAATACAAAAACCTTGTTGAAGATGGTGAATTTGCAAGCAGAATAAGAAGGTTATCTCACATCTTGTTATGATACTATTATTCTTTAATGCACATATTTTACCAATCCATTTTTTGTACATTTCACAAAAGAAATGAGAATCAAACTATTATCATCAGACCCAGAGGAATTAATACTTTGGATGTGAGTTAAATTATTTCATTGAATTATTTGAAAGTTAAAAAGATTTTGGACAGTTGAGACAGAATAAAGACTGGATTTACACTTTGGCTATTCATTGACAGAAATCACATGACACCAGATTATAATCCAATAGGTTTATTTAAAATCACAAGCTTTCAGAGCACCTCAGTTGATGAAGGAGCAACACTCCAAATGCTTCTGATTTTAAAGAAAGCTGTTGGACTATAATCTTAATAATCACACAACACCAGGTTATAGTCCAACAGGTTTAATTGGAAGCACACTAGCTTTCGGAGCGACGCTCCTTCATCACCTGATGAAGGAGCGTCACTCCGAAAGCTAGTATGCTTCCAATTAAACCTGTTGGACTATGACCTGGTGTTGTGTGATTTTTAACTTTGTACACCACAGTCCAGCACAGGCATCTCCAAATCAGGACTATAACCTAGTATTGTGTGACTTCTGACTTTGTCCACCCCACAGCATAGCTTTTCATTGACTGCTTATGTCTATTAAATCAAACTCCTGAGATGATTGTTGTCAAAGTTTTGACAGCAATTGTTGCTGTTACTGTCTGGCATGGAGTTTGCACATTCTCCCCACGTCTGCGTGGGTTTCCTCCGGGTGTTCCTGTTTCCTCCTACAGGTTAGGTAGATTGGCCATGCTAAATTGCTCAGGGATGTGCAGGCTAGGTGGATTAGGAGAATGCAAGGTTACAGGAATAGGATGGGGACGGGTGTGTTAAAGAAGGTTACTTTTGACAAAAAAGAGTGGACTTTAATAATGTACTTTTTTTGTGATCCACAGAAGAATGAAACTTTCCTACCTTTGAATGTGAGACAGTCAAATGTTCTGAAACAAATAAATATGAGAATTTGGCGACAGCTGTAGATTCCCCAATTTGTCTATCCATTAGATTGGAAATATATCAAAGGCACATTTCGACTGTAGGTTTATGAGATTTCATGTAAATGGAATAGATTACTATGAAAGCTGATATTCTGGTCTAAGAAGACAACTAATTCACAAATATCCTTTCAGGTTTGGGAGTGTGGCAGCCCAACAAATTGGGCCTGGGGTGTTATTATAATCTACTCAAGCTGCTTTAATATGAACAATTTTGATGGATATATTTATATAGATAGCTGTGCTTGTTCCAAAAAGTAAGAAGTGGAATATACTTGAGTAAAAGTTGAATCAAAGTTTACCTTTACTGGGTCTCGGGATGCTTTATGCATTGTATTTTCAATCAAGCTGTGGATCCTCTTGGGAGTATAAAATGGAAAATACATCAAGTAGAGTGCTAAATGGGTGGCCAATTTGCTATCGTCTGTTTTCACGACTTCTCAGTAGTAATTTCTGGTTTATCACAAAATAATTCCATGCCCTTAAAACAATGGTGAATTACTTTTAGTTTTGTTGATGTTTTTAAGAGAATAGAGAGGTGAGAAGTTACTAAAGCTAGGTGTATTGAATGAATTGATGACTGTATAACAGCATGCCCAATTTTCTTTTCCCTTGAAGCCATCAGTCTATTCTGTGCTTGAGTAGGTTTAACACACAACCTTGACAGGTAGATTTTCAGAGCTCTTAAGTGACAGGACAATACTTGGAGCTCAAAATCTGTACTATCCTAGACTGAAGAAAATAAATTGCTTTTCTCAGGAAAACTGCTGAATATTTACAAATCTGTTAACAGGATGTCTGCACCATTGGCAAGGCTGCTTTGATTGTCTTTCCTTAGTTCAGAAGATTGGGGTGGGTCTTCTCATTGAACTGCTGAAGTCTTTGTAACATGGTGGTGTTACTGAGGAAATCTAACTCAACAATGATGAAGAAATAAATCATAAGCCCAAACCAGAATGTCAACGTGTGACCTGGAGAGGAAATCGGAAGTTAGGGCAGTCTCATGATTCTTGTGATTTATAGTGGTTGAGGGTTTATGTGATCAATGTGTGGCTGCAGTAAGTTTTGAATGAATGCGGTGCAACCTGTACATCATACATACCACAACCACTATGCACCAGGGGTGGAATGGGTAGAAATTTCTCTCAAGCGAATTGATTTATATATTTTTTTGCAACTGCACCCATTTATGCCATAGAGGCAATATATTCCTGACTTGAGACTTTTAGATGTTAGCTGTATATGTTTACAGTGTGAATTTTTGATTACAGTACATCCAAAATTGCATTATTTCACTGTGGTGATGTTGCAGTTAAACGTATGGTTAGTAGTGACTATTAGATGTTTGAGTAGTGTTGTTGATGGTTGATGACTTAGGGCTTCAGTTGTAAGTAACTTGAAATACGATGGCACAAATATTTTAAATTTTAATATTTCTCCAATGTTGCATAGAGTGCTTCATTATTGGAGGAGCTGTGAATGGAGTTGACCATTGTAGGGCTGTAGGTTTGTGAATGACTCTACCCTTGACCTTATGATGAAGGTGAGATTGTTGGTGAATTAGCTGAAAGTGGTTAGGCCAAGAAATCTGCCCTGAGGAACTCCTGCAGTAATCATAGATTTTCTACAGTGTGGAAACAGGCTATTTGGTCCAATAAGTCCACATCAACCTTCCGAAGAGTAACCCACCCAGATGCTATTACTCAACATTTCCCCTGACTAATACACCTAACCTACACATTCCTAAACACTATGGGCAATTTAAGCATAGCCAATTCATCTAACCTGCATATCTTTGGATTGTGGGAGGAAATCGGAGAACACTCACACAGACATGGAGAGAATTTGCAAACTCCACACAGTCGCTCAAAGTTGGAATTGAACCCAGGCTCCTGGCGCTGTGAGTCAGCAGTGCTAACCACTGAGCCATCGTGGATACCATGGATTTTCCTTCAACTACCAAGTAAAATTTAATTAGAAAGTTAACACTGAAAGGTTTCCGCTTTCATCGAGATTGGCCTGATTTAGATATTGTTCCTTCGTTTCATAGCTGTTTGAATTTAGTTTGATGTTGAGAATAAGTACTCACACAGTGTTCAAGGGACCATGAGCCCAAAATTGGATGGTTTAAATTCACCTTTGGCAAGAGCATCATCCCCCATCTTTGCCTTGGCTACATCAATGACTGTATCAGTGCTACCTCGTGCTCCCATGAGGAGGTTGAACTTCACTAACAGCTTTCTCCCTGATCTGAAATTCACCTGAACCATCTTGGATACCTCCCTCCCCTTCCTGGGCCTCTCCATCTTCATCTCCGGTGACCAACTAACCATGGACATCTACTACAAACCCACCGACTCCCACAGCT
Source organism: Chiloscyllium plagiosum (assembly GCF_004010195.1). Classification (NCBI taxonomy): domain Eukaryota; kingdom Metazoa; phylum Chordata; class Chondrichthyes; order Orectolobiformes; family Hemiscylliidae; genus Chiloscyllium; species Chiloscyllium plagiosum. The sequence goes on along the minus strand of NC_057711.1, from coordinate 136,615,634 downwards.
GCCTGGACTAACCTCCTCGCACCCTGCCTCCTGTAAAAATGCCATTACTTACTCCCAATTCTTCCATCTCCATTGCATCTGTTCCCAGGATGACCAATTCTACCATAGAAAATCCCAGATGGCCTCCTTCTTCCAAGATCGCAATTCCCCTCCTACATGGTTGATGATGCCCTCTAGCACATCTCCTACATTTCACACCCTTGAATCCCATCCCTCCCAATGCAACAAAGACAGAACCCCTCTCCTCAGTCCTCAGCTTCCACCCCACCAACCTCCATATACACTGCATGATGTTCCTCCACTTCCGCCTCCTACAAACAGACCCCACCACTAGGGCTATCTTTCCCTCCCCACCCCTATCAGCATTTCAGAGAGACCATTCCCTCCACCACTCCCTTGTCAGATTCACCCTTACCCCCTCCTCAATCAGCCCATACCCCAGTCCTGGCATCTTCCTCAGTGCAAAATGTGCACCCACACCTCAACAGAAATTTACCCTGTACTTCCACAAATGTCATCTACTGTATCTATTACACCAGATGTGGTCTTCTCTACATCAGGGAGACAGGATGCCAACTTGCGGATTGTTTCAAAGAACATCTCTGGGACACCCGCACCGACCAACCCCACCGCCCCATGGCTGAACACTTCAACTCCCTCTCCCACTCCACCAAGGACATGTAGGTCCTGGGTCTCCTCCATTGCCAAACCCTAATCCCACTACAGCCTGGAGGAAGAACACCTCATCTTCTGCCTGGGGACCCTGCAGCCACACAGGGTTAATGTGAATTTCACCAGTTTCCTTATTTCCCCTCCCCCACCTCATCACAATCCCAAGCCTTCAACTTGGCATTGTCCTCTTGACCTGTCCATCTTCCTTCACACCTATCCACTCGACCTTACTCTCCAACCTATTACCCCCCACCTTCATCTACCTATCGCATTCCCAGCTACCTTCCCCCAGCCCCACCCACTTCCCAGTTATCTCTCAGACCCCGGCCCACAAGCCTCATTTCTGACGAAGGGCTTATGTCTGAAATGCCGATTTTCCTGCTCCTCAGGTGATGCCTGACCTGCTGTGCTTTCCCAGTACCACACTCTCGACTTTAGCCAAAGCAAACAGACTTGACAGAAAGTTGGCAGAAATTAAAGGGCAATCAGTAACTATTGGCTACAGAGAACAGTGAGAAACAAGAGTAAAAATCTTACAAAGGTTCAAGGGGAATCAATTACAACCAGCCAAGGGTTGTGTATTGGGGAAGTTTCGATCAGACATTCTGGCATCTTGATTGCCTGTGAATGTGCACTTTATACTTCCCCGCATGGCATCAGTGAAAGGCGTTAGTGAGATTCCATTGGATAATTTGAACCCAGCTCATGATTCCATTGGCCAAAGGCCACAGAATATTTTGGAAGATCCAAAGGGAAGCATTGCAGGGATAAAAACACAGACCTGGGAGCCAGCCCCTTCAGAAAAGACTCAATGAAGCCTTGGAGGAGTTGCAAGAAAGATTTAAATCAGGTTTTGTGGCAGGAGACTGTGTGGTAACCCAAGAAGACCCAGGAGAAGATCTGCTTTGACCTGCAGGACCCACTTTCATGCAAGAGAGCCAGTCCTATGTTGGAGAGGAAGGAGATTCCAATGGGCCCTACATATGGATCGTTGCAGATAATATCCTTTCCTAAATGGATAGAGATAGATAAAGAGTAAGTATTATTGCATTTGGAAAACTCTCACATAATATTTTTAATAAAGAACATTTTGTTAATAAAATCAAGTTGAACTGCAAACTGAAGTCTTTGTTGCTTTGTCCCCCTCACCAACAACGGTACTAAAGTCAAGTGTTTTTGATGCATAAACTGGTTGAATTGTCCCAAGCAAGGCCAACAACATTTTGTCTGGATTAACCTTGTGAAGTGGACTGAAACCAAATAATTACTTGCAAACCTGAATTGAAAGAGGATGAGCAAATCATTCGCAAGTAGGTTCTAAATAGTAAAATATTGATGACACATTCTATAACTTGACTGATGATTAGAAAAAAGTTGATAATGTGGTAAAAACCTAAAGATCTGCAGATGCTGGAAATCAGAAACAAAATCAGAAATTGCTGGAAAAGCTCAGCAAGTCTGGCAGCATCTGTGGAGAGAAATCAGAGTTAATGTTTTGGATTCAGTGACCCTTCCTCAGAATGTGGTAATTCGACTGATTAGGTTCAGTTTATTATTCATAGACTTGACATCACCAGAGAATCTACAACTGGGCAGATGCTAGCATCGTAAGTGTACAGGAATATCTAAAGTAAATTGCAATAGTCTTACCAGACCATCGGGCTTCTATCTCATTCATGACAAAGGCAACTGGTGGTGGCTTATGCTTAGGGTCACCACACATCGGTGAGGGGAGAGATTGAGAAGGCGAGTCCTTAATGGTAACCTCAGTCAGTGCAGGAGTGTTCCCACACTGTTGGAATCACTTTGCATTGCAAACCAGTCCACCCACCAAATTAATCTAACTGGCACCATCCTCCCCTCTCCACATCCGCCACAGGGACATCTAGACTGGGGGATGGGTGTGGTTCCTGCTGGGTATGATGCTGGATAATATCAGGTTACTTCTCCAGATTCCTTTCATCAGATAATTGTTAGACTTGCCAGGTATTCTCCCCCTTCCTATTTGCTTAAATCAAAAGCAGTGAGACAATCCACAGGGTGACAGATGGGTGAAGCAGAAGTAATAAACATAATAAGGTGTGAATATTGAATGGAAGAACACTTGATTTAAATTAAATGTATTTTGATTTATTGCCAAAAGAAACCAAAATTGTGTCTTCTCTCCTTTACCTTTTTATCTTCCTAAATCTGTCATCTATAGGTAGTGGCTCATGTTGGGATTCACTATCATAGGCAGTTGAATTTTTCTAATATATTCTTCAGAATATGGATTAAAACTGCATTATACTTGTTTGAGCTGTTACCTTTCTTTAAGGTTGGTTTGGCTTAGGTGTGTGTGATTGTCACTGGCATCTTGTGGCGGCATGGTGACTCAGTGGTTAGCACTGCTGCCTCACATACCAGGGACTGAGTTTGCACATTCTCCCCATGTCTGTGTGAGTTGCCTCCCACAGTCCGAAGATGTGCAGGTCAGGTGAATTGGCCATGCTAAATTGCATACAGTGTTGGGTGCATTAGTCAGAGGGAAATGGGTCTGGGTGGGTTACTCTTTGTAGGGTTGGTGTGGACTTGTTGGGCTGTAGGGAATCTAATCTAATCTGGCACCCTCACCAGTTGAATATCATTTCTGTTAAGCCAGTGTGGCAGTTAACTCTACAATGAACCTAATTGTCTTTGCTCGGTCCTTTTCAGCTTTTTGGAGACAATTTCATTAGTCATGCATGGAGCACATATCTCAGTTAATACTGGAGAAGATTGTAAATCACATGGCCTCACCTTGTATTCTGTCAAAGAAAAGTAACCAGTACTGTGCATAGTTAGTTAGAAATGTTCTGCGCAATAATGTTTGCAAGTTACGTATGATGTAACAAACACAATCAAGTTATTTCCTGAAAATTTGCGAGCATTCGAGCATGATTTATTCAACTTGCAAATATTTTCTAAAATGGCTTAGGGATAAAGTTTGATTTGATGATTTTTTTGGTGGGGAGAGAATTAAGATTATCTATTGAAACAATGGTAGAGGTGGTTAACCTAGAAGGATACTTGGATTTGGGTGCTGTTGGAGCTAACAACATAAGAGTGAATTCAGAAACCAATGTCAACCTGTTAACTTCTGTGTTTAACTCTAGCAGATTAGATTGTTTGCATACGATTCCCTTGAAAGAGACAGGTTGCCCCTTAAAATCAAAGCATGAATCACTCAACACAAACAATATATTTTAACTTAATTTCAAACTCAGTGGCATTTCATGCCCACAGATTTCCTGGATTTCGTGAAACATGTCAGGAAAAGCAAAATAAAAGCAGAATGGAAGTTGAGGGGGCTGGTTCAGTTCACAAAAAAAACTTGGTACTCTTAGGAGCTATTGAGAAAAGGTTGTCATTGAGTTTATGCTCCACACTTTGGAGATTTTTTGGATAAAACAGGGTGCTTTGGCTGCCTTTCCACGAAAAGCATCAGTGCTTGGTTGGGATGGTGCTTAGTGGTTAGCACTGCTGTATCACAATATCAGGGGCACAGGTTCAAATCCACCCTTGAGTGACTGTGAGCAATTTGCACATCCTTCCAGTTTCCTCTGCATGCTCTGGTTTCCTCCCACAGTTATAAGATGTGCAGATTAGGTGAATTGGCCATGCTAAATTGCCCATAGTGTCCAGGGATGTGCAGGCTAGGTGGGTTAGCCATGGGAAATGCAGGGTTAGAGGAAGAGTGTAGGGGAGCATGTCTGGATGGGATGCACTTCAGTTCCATGCTGAAATTTGATATCTCCAGCTCTCTGATGTTTTTTCCCCACAAAACTTGAAATTTTTTACCCTATACCTACACAGATCACCATCTCTGGGGAGCTTTCTAATGTTCTTTCTAATCGCTGATCTGTCCCAGCTCTCCATCATCCACCGTGATCCTCAATTTCTCTCTCCACCTATCAATGTTCTCTCTAATTCTGATTTTAGTCTTCCACTGGCATCTGTGACTCCCCAACTCAGTACAAGAGCAGGTGAGAGGCTAAAAACACTTTGACAAGTAACTCACCTCCTCATTCCCCAAAACCTTTCACAATCTACAAAGCACAACTCAGGAGTGTGATGGAATACCCCCCACTTGCCTGGGTGAATGCAGCTCCAACAACACTCAAGACGCTTGACATCATCCAGGACAAAGCAGCCCGCTTGATTGGCACTACATCCACGAGCATCCACTCCCTCCATCATCAACATTCAATAGTAGCGTTAGTTAGAAATGTTCTGCGCAATAATGTTTGCAAGTTACGTATGATGTAACAAACACAATCAAGTTATTTCCTGAAAATTTGCGAGCATTCGAGCATGATTTATTCAACTTGCAAATATTTTCTAAAATGGCTTAGGGATAAAGTTTGATTTGATGATTTTTTTGGTGGGGAGACAATTAAGATTATCTATTGAAGCAATGGTAGAGGTGGTTAACCTAGAAGGATACTTGGATTTGGGTGCTGTTGGGACTAACAACATAAGAGTATATTGGGTCCAGTTCGATGTGTTTGTTGATGGAGTTTGTGGATGAGTGCCATGCTTCTAGGAATTCCTTGGCTGTTCTTTGTTTGGCTTGCCCTATAATGGTAGTGTTGTCCCAGTCGACTGGAAGCGGCAGGGACAGGCCACTATAAATGCTGGAGGAAACACCACAGAAGCGCTTCACAGGAGGCTCCCAAGCACTGAGGATGTCACCTAGACAGGGGACGAAACGTTTGCAACAAAAACTTCCAGCTCGGCGAACAGAACCACAGCATTCACCAAAGGTACTCAGACAGCACCTTCCAAACCCACAACTACCTTCATCTTGAAGGACAATGGCAGCAAATACATGGGAACACCACAACCTGCAAGTTCCCCTCCAAGCCACTCACCATCCTGACTTGGAAATATATCGCCGTTCCTTCACTGTCACTGGGTCAAAATCCTGAAATTTTCTCCCTAAGGGCATGGTGGGTCAACCTTCAGCACATGGACTACAGTTCAAGAAGTCATTTCACCATTAGCTTCTCAAAGGCAATTAGGCACGGGCAAAAAATGCTGGCCTTGTCAGCGACACCCATGTCCCACCAGTCAAAAAACACAACAGAGAAAATTTCTCTCTTCTTTCTCTCCTCATTGATATCCATTGATCTCTTACTCTGTCCTCTCCTTTCCTCAGCTGTATGTTGGTGCTGAAAGCATACCTGTTGAATACTGGTCTTTGTTGCCTGAAAGCTGTTAGTCAAAGGAAACCAAAACATTTCAATAAACATTTGTTTCTATTAAAGATATTCATTTTACAAAAAACCCATACAACCCCATATCTGTTTAAGTACATAACTTCCACTAGATGGAGTTGTTTAATGCAGTTCAGTCAAAGAGCTATTTGAGACATGGATATTAGTTCATGCATAAATTTAGTAATGAATATTCTCACTAGCTGCGCCACATTATTGTTTTCCAGTGACTTTCTTTAAACATAATCTGAATGCAGTTTTGCATAGAGTTATAGTGGGGTCCATTGAACAAAGACAGATAAATAACTTTATGAATGTTTTTTTTCTCTCGTTTCTTTATTTTTTTCTTGCAGTAAATGTGTTTTCATTTCCCTGATTGCCTGTTTCCCATTTCTGCCTCTCTCCGAGCTTCGGGAGCTGATTGAGCAACAGTCGGAAGAGCATTAGAAGTGAAAAGCAACACTTCAATTCATGACAATCCTGACAGAAGTCAGAAAGACTGAGCATCCAGCACTAGCACTAGCCATAACGTTGCCATTTAAGCTAAAATATAAGTAATTTATGTATTTTTTGGGAAGACCAGCTTTTGAGGTTTCGCTGTTTCAGATGCATTTGTCAGAGATAAATGTGAGCAGATAACATTGTACTATTCATTGGGCTCGGGATGTGCACGTGGTCTCACTTGACAGTTTCAGGATGTTAATGAGGCTTTTACTACTTGAGAAAATTTACTGGAACAATTGATCACCTTTTCCACTTTCCAAAATATTAAAGAAGAAACTATTAAAATATTATTCTGGTTTGTAACTCCAATTCTAAACTTGTAGTGAAAACTTCAATTATACTTCCAGCAATGCAGTGTGGTGAATTTGTATGAGACAGGTGCTAAACATACCATGCAAAGATAACTTAAATTATCAGATAGCAATTTTAATGGAACATTCTCTCTATCAAAGAGGGAATATTGTAATTTAAGAATCTTCTGCAAGCTATAATTGTGACAACCACCAATTGTCAAAAAAAGAAACAGCAATGACAGATTACACTTCCTCATTACACATCTACTTCAATTGCAATAACTTGATAGTGGCCACAAATTGCCATGTAGTGCGCAAGTTATGCTATTTTTTCTTTTTATGTAGTAACTGAAGCTTGTCCCAGTGGAAGATATTATTGCACCAATGTAGGATTCTGATTAGTTATATCCCATCATTCAGAATCAACAAGGGATATGTAGCATGGTCCCTGAGACAGTATTGGTATTACAGTATTAAAACAAAGTGTTATTTCATACTTATTTTAAACATAAAAACATAGAAAATTGGTGGAGTAGTAGGCCATTCAGCCCTTCGAGCCTGCCCCACTGTTCAATATGATCATGCCTGACCATGCAGTCTCAGTATCCTACTCCTGCCGTCTCCCCATCCCTTTAAGCCCCTTTAACCTGAAGGGCCACATCCAGCTCCCTCTTGAATCTATCTAATGAACTGGCCCCAACAGCGTCTTGTGGGAGAGAATTCCACAGGTTCACAACTCTCTGAGTGAAGAAATTCTTCCTCATCTCAGTTCTGTATGGCTCAGATCCAATACTGCATTGAGCTTGTTAATTTTGTTTGCTTTTCATTTGATTTAACCTTATTGTGATAAAATTAGTGGTAACTCTTGGTAACACTATATTGGGTATTTTATTGCTTAAGATCAGAATTCCAGTAAAATATTGCATCACACAGCAGCTGATCTGAAAACAAATATTTTTCACATTTGCAAAATGTGTTAGGAAAATGCAAATGCATTGTGAATGAAAAGAAAACAAGTGGTTAAATTTACTGTTCTAAAATATTGCTCTGATAGCTTTAGATAATGTGGGTATTTTTTGGTGATAATTGATCAATTCATTCTAAAACTTATTGACATGTCCCCAATTAAACCTAAAAGTGCATTGTTGTCTAGAAATTATATTTTAAGACCTGCAACTTCTGCCTGGGAGTCAGAATATGGCATTATGTAATTTAAATACCATTTTTCTTTCACATGGCTATAATTTACAAGAAACTACTAAAATGCAAGAAAGGCACTCTGTGTATATGTCATTTAATGAATGATTTATGTGCCATAGTTACTGACAATCCCAATCTCATCTGGTGTGAAGAAAGAAGTGTTTAAATTGTTTTTTGTGTCAGAGCAGAGACTTAAAAAACCTATTACCATCATCCTGTCTTGCTCCTCTTAAACATGAAAGGTAAAGCATTTTCCATTTTATTGATGTGAAAAGGCTTTGTTACTATATAAACTGAATGAAATATTTGCAAATCTCGCAGCTATTGTTGCCTAGATGAATAAAACATTTTGTCTATTTGCCACCCAAACAAAAGAATGGCAAACTACATTTCAAAATTACTCCCTTTATGTAATTAAATTATATTCTGCACAAGCAGTAGTAACTGTACTGGAACACTGATATGGGAGTAAGCTATTTTAGCCCATTCCATCACTCACTCAGGCCATATCTGATCTGTGACCTAAATCCTTATACATGTCTTTTATCCATAATCCTTAATATATTTGCTTTATGGAAATCATTCTAAGTCTTAAAATTAGCAATTGACACAGCATCGACATTATCCCTACCCTCTGTCTCTTACTGTTCAGCCAAATTCTTAACTCAACACATTCCCTTTAACCCATGAGTTTAGAATTTGCTAACATTTTATTATATCAGCCTTCAAAAAAATGCCTCTGAAAGTCTATATAAAGAATATCTATAGATATTCCCTGCTCAATATTTTAGTCACCATCTTAACAGTTCTACACTGATGTAAATACTGACTCAAAGTCCAACATTTCCTTATTTTCATTCATAAAACAAAATGAGGTAATGTGTAGTGGTAATCTTACTGAGCTAGTATCCAGATCCCAGACTAATGTCGTAGAGTCACATTAGTCACACAGATGTACAGCACAGAAACAGATCCTTCAGTCCAATTCGTCCATGCTGATCAGATATGCTAACCTTATCTAGTCCCATTTGCCACACTTGGCCCTGTATCCCTTGAAACCCTTTCTATTCATATATCCATCCAAATACTTTGTAAATGTTGTGATGTGCTGGGGAATTGGGTTTGAATCTACCCATGGCAGCGTGCAAAATTATAAGTCAACAAAAATCTGGAATAAAATGCCAGCCATATAGCAACTGGCAATTCTCATCACGAATGTTCCACCGACTTAGGGAAGGAAGTCTGCTACCCTTATCTAGTTTGGCTGACATGTGGTTGTGGATCAATGGTGCTGGAAGAGCACAGCAGTTCATGCAGCATCCGAGGAGCTTCAGCAAAATCGACGTTTAGGGCAAAAGCCCTTCATCAGGAATAAAAATGCTGCCTGAACTGCTGTGCTCTTCCAGCACCATTGATCCAGAATCTGGTTTCCAGCATCTGCAGTCATTGTTTTTACGGCACGGTGGCACAGTGGTTAGCACTGCTGCCTCACAGCGCCAGAGACCCGGGTTCAATTCCCGCCTCAGGCGACTGACTGTGTGGAGTTTGCACGTTCTCCCCGTGTCTGCGTGGGTTTCCTCCGGGTGCTCCGGTTTCCTCCCACAGTCCAAAGATGTGCAGGGTCAGGTGAATTGGCCATTCTAAATTGCCTGTAGTGTTAGGTAAGGGGTAAATGTAGGGGTATGGGTGGGTTTCGCTTCGACGGGTCGGTGTGGACTAGTTGGGCCGAAGGGCCTGTTTCCATACTGTAATCTAATCTAATCTAATCTAAAAACCTTGACATGTGGTTGTGCCTTAACTGACCAATTAGGAATGGACAATAAATGCTTCCCTTGCCAGCAATATCCAAATCTCATGCATGAATAAAAAAACATTGTCAGGTAATAATAGACCCATGTCACTTATAAACACTTGACTGAAACTTACGACTTTTTCATCTAATTGCAAGCTGTGCCAAGTCGTATGGAATGATAGCTTACTGGAAGGTTCAACTAGTTTTTTCCCCATATCTTACTAGACTGTCTGATTTCTATCCCATCTTACCACATCCTACAACAACTCGCCACTCAGCAGATATCCCAGAATTCACTGGCATGCCTTGCAGCCACACCAGACAAGCACTGTCAATGTAGGCCTGCTCAGCATGGTTCCTGATATTTGCCTCAGTCGTGACTGACAGGGGAAACCAGTGCCACGTTTTGCAAACAAGGATCCTGGAGGTCCTGCTTGACGGGTTGAATAGGACTCTCTCCTCCCCCAGTGTAGGCCGTGAAACCAGTATCAATCTAGTCTGAAGCATCCACCTGGACTAAAACAGTTCCAGCTGTCTGGAGGAATACCCAGCACTGTGGGAAGAGGGTCAATGACCTTCTTCACTCTTCCAGGGTTATGACCCACCATCTTCTCTCCAATATCTCACACTCACTCCATCTTTGTTAGTGTATCTACCTCCCACCAAGGTTCATACTTAAAATATCTCACCGATAACATCTTCTCCATGCACTCTCATCTGCCCCAGACACTCACATTCCAGGAATCCTGCACACCTTCTGCGCTGCCTACTCACTCGCTCGGGACATTTCCACAGCTAACACAACAGTGATAGATTTGCCACCTACTTCTATCTCGCATTATAGCAACCCCTCTCTCTCATTCCACAGGCGAAACAGCCCACAATAGGAAAGAGAAACTCAAGACAGGTAGTGTTCTGCCTATCATTCAGCTGCTGACCCTTCATGAGGAGAATATCCCTGACTCGGCATGACCTGAACATGGCCTGGACTAATATCATGTCTTCCCTTGACTTACTCCGCCAAGATCCCTGAGCAAAGGCCTGACTGAGGTCTGCTGACAGCCATGTCAAGATTCCTGCCTTTGTGTTTGTGATAAACAGCAAGGCTCGACAGAGGTTATTTGACCCTGCTGCATCAGGCAGAGGGAGCATAGTGCAAAAATGTGAGGCAAAGCAATATAAAGCAGAGATGCAAGGAATGCTCAGGCTTAGAGTGGGTGAGTGCTATAACAGCACGTGAAGAGCTCAGAGCCCAGGGCTGCAGGCTGGTCCAGTCCGTGAGCTGGGTGTGTGTGTGTCTGAATGCACAGTGACCTTGCTGCAGTGTTACAATGGTACTTGTCATACAGCCTGAGGAGCAGCACTGAAGTGCAGAAGCATCCTGTAAGTAGATCAGAGATATGCCCGGATGGTTCCTAGAGACTTATACACATTGGATGCCAATGTCTGTGGATGTGGGGGATACGTGGCTGATGCCCATAGATCGTGTCCTGAAATATTGGTGCCCGTTTCCAATGTGGAAATCATTTGGAGCAAGTGGCAAACGGAATCTGCCAATTGCCTGAAGAAGGATTACACCTGAAATGCTGACTTCTCCACTTCCTGATGTTGCCTGGCTTGCTATGTTCTTCCAGTGTCCTGTTTGTCTACCTTGGATTCCAGCATCTGCAGTTTTTTTGTCTGCTCTGACCTCCCTTCAGGTTTTCTCAAAGTCTGGTGCCTTTGGTAAAGTCAGAGCTTGAATATTATGAGACAATGGGGCCATTAACGAGGAGTTTAACAAGCTGTAATCTCTGTCAATTGGCAACTTATCGTTATCTGATGAGAATCTTGGCATGCTACATGTGAAAAGTGGAAAAGATGGAATGAGATGTCTCGAGATTGAATCAGACTTGCAAGAATTTTCATCTGGTTTTGCCACGAATTTCACTACACCCCACGTTGTTCAGATCCTTTATAAGATTCTGACCTCATTTTCCTTATATGTATCAATTGTGCTTTCCCTTTCGATTTTATTTTAATATTTCTTATTTTGGACCTCTTATGATTTATTGTGTATTTTGCTGTTCTGTGTATTTCTTTTTCGATTCACTAGGATCTGTGCTATTGTTTGCATTATTGTATGCTAATTCTTTTACTTTGCCTGTTACGCCTTTACTCATCTATGGATTTTATTTTGGCAAGCAGAAGGCTTTAGTCTTAAGGCAACACTGGTTTTATACTGCATTAAATTCTATTTAATACCTCCCATCGATCTTCTGTCATTTTATCCACAAACAGATTTATCCAGTTTACTGCAGATAGCCTTTTTCTCAGCCTGTTGAAATAAGCATTACTTAAACTCAGAATCTTAATAGCTGTTTTGTTTTTATTCTCTTCTGAAAAGAAATTGAACTCTGATCTTCTTTTTTTCTCAATGTTGTTTCTCTTCTCAGTCATTTTATTGTCAGTCTCAATCAAATGGCATCCAATGTGTAGAAGCCTCTAAGAATCCCCAGGGCACATCTTTGATCTGCTTACAGGATGCTTCTGCACTTCAGTGCTGCTCCTCAGGCTGTATGGCAAGTACCATTGTAACACTGCAGCAAGGCCACTGGGGATTCAGGGACACACATACCCAGCTCATGGACTGGACCAGGCTGCTTTGGTCTGGGCTCTTCACGTGCTGTCATAGCATGGAATGGCATCAAGCATCTTAAATTAATGTGTATCTGCAAAATAATTTGTGGAGTGCACCACGTGTGGTCACCAAACGTTCATTGGATTTGGCTGAAAACAAATATCTGCTATGTCAGTGCCGTGCTTAATTTTGGAATGACCTTCAGCAGGCCAGTTGCTACATTCTGAAATGCTATTGCTTTGAGAGAATTTTCCCAATCACATCTAAATATCAGAATTGAAGAAAAGACAAATCACTCACACATTTTGGACATGAGAGCATATGAATCAGCATTAGGAGCAAGCCATTCATTATGTCCGCCCCACCATTCTATCACATCATGGCTGCCCATTCCTCTTTTGTGCCAGAACCTAATAATCCTCAATTCTTCTGGGAGTCAGTGTATTGAAAAAGATGCTCGAAGCTTTTCTACTGTCGCCCCCGTGTTTGACGAATGAATTCCATATACGTCCAACCACGTTGAGGGATGCTCACGCTGTCTAAGAACATTGACCCCATGAAAAGGCCAACATAGTCGACATGTAAACAAGTTTACCCAGCCATTCTCTCGAATGTGGCGAGCTGTTGCTGGTAATTTTTATTCTTGTTGGCACTGTGGGCACTGCCCTATCAATGCAATAATATCTGCATCCAACCCTGGCCACAAGACATAACTTCCCACCAACATCACCATTTTGGAAACCTTTGGATGACCCTGGTGGAGTTCAGCCAGTACCTTTACTCAGGACAATCAGCTTGCTCCCCGTAATAATATGCTGTCCTCTATGATGATCTAGTCACACCAGCTCCAGAAAAGTTTCAATTCCAGTAGAGGTGTCTTTTTTGTTTTCCCCCATCACCACCAGCTGTTTCAGTTTTGCCAGGATGGTATCTTTTTGTATCCACTGTCTGATATTGTCAGTGGTGACTGGGAGGGTGTCCCGAAAGTTTAAAACCAGAACGGACACTTCCAATGGCAGCACCACGGGTATTGTATCTGCCAGCAAGAGGCAGCTCCAGGCATCTGCATTTGCCACTTGGCCTCCCAGATGGTGCTCCTACTTGCAATTGTATGCACTTAGAATGAGAGCCCGCTGCTGAATTTGACCTGAAGTTATGGGTAGCACAGCCTTGTCCTCTTTGAGTAGCCCGAGCAGGGGTTTGTGGTCTGTTACTATTACAGACTTACATCCATCAAGGTACTGGTGGAACTTTCTCACACCAACAAAGACTGCCAAACCTTGTTTCCCTATCTGGGTGTATTTGCACTCTGCGTCAGCCAAAGTCCGAGAAGCATATGTTATTGGGTTTTCCTCCATTTGGGCCATCTGTGAGTCAATGCTACCCTGATACCGTATGGGGAGCATCCCATGTCAGTACTAGATGTTGCTTGGGATCATAGTTTGCCAACACCTGAGATGACGATAGCTGTTTCTTCACTTCACCAAAAGCTACGTCTTAGCTATGAGATCACTTCCAAGGCTGACCTTCCTTCAATAGCAGGTGCAAGGGTGCCAGGATGGAGGCAAGATTACATGTGAACTTTCCATAAAAATTGACCAATCCAAGGAAAGACCTAATATCTGGTAAGATGTGACAGCTGGGGCACCTCTGGTTGCCCTCACGTTATCTTCCAATGACTGAAATCTAATCTTGTCAACTCTGTACTCTAAGTAGGTTGCTTGAAGCATCTGAAACACACAATTTTCCATACCAAGGCATATGGCCAAGTCCTCCAAATGTTCTTTATTGGTTTCTCTGTTATTAGCGCATCATTCAGATAATAGCAACTTGGGGTACACCTTGTAAAATGTTCTCCATCATCTGCTGAAAAATGGCACAGGCTAATAATACTCCAAATGGCAGTCATGTATATTGGTACAAACCTTTATGAGTATTAATTGTAGCATACTTCTGGGAATCCTTATCTAACTGTAATTGCTCATGTCCAGCTTTGTGAAGGACAGCCCTCTGCTAGCTTTGTGTATATATCCTCTATGTGAGGGATTGGGTATTCATCCAGCTGCAAGAAGCAGTTTAACATTTGTTTAAAATCCCCACAATGGAAGAGAAGTGTGAAATGATACATTTTGATTGGAAGAATAAAGAACGCAATTTGAAATGATCATCAAGAATAAAGAGACCCGGGAGTATGTATGCACGAGTTATTGAAGGCAGCAAGTGTTTAGAAGTTGGTGAAATAACCTGGGCTTTATAAACAAAACTCAGAGACATGATTTTTATTCAGGTCCAATTTCCAAAGGAGGCAGAAACTAAATCACAAAACATGAAACATTGTCTTTTACTGAAAAAAAAATTCAACTGGCTTTCCAATCTCCCACCATTTCTGTGTGGGCAGGAAGGTGTTGGGTATAAAATGCACACTCACTGCTTCTGAGTTCAGGATTACCATTGTAAGGCACGCAGAAAAATTATATTTCTGTCCTCCAGATATTGCTATATGCAGATTTTGGAAATCTGAAAAAAAATTTTCCTCAGAGATTCTCTAACCACTGATGGAAATCTGCCTAAGATCTGAGAGATTTACAGATAATGGATAAGCGTCAAATGCTTTTAATACTAAAAAGATATGGTTTTTTTTCACTGGGGGAAGTATGTTAATCACTGGAGGCCTTAAATTAAAACATTACTTTAAATATCAATGTATATTAAATTCTTAGATATTTCAAAGTATTCTTTGATACTATCAGATAGTCTTGAATAGTTATAAATAATATCAACCAAGATTCTAACAGATTTGTTATTACATTTTTTCAAAGTGTTTTTTGGCACAGGAGTTAAATAATCCATTTAAAGTGTATTCTTTAATTTCTATTATTAAAATTAACAAGCTTTCTTATTGAACTTTTCTGTTGCAATGAAACAAACCCTATGCAATAAGATGTTTTAAAATCAGTGTATATTATTACACACCTCTGGATCAGATAGGATTTGCACTCAGACCCGTTGGGTCAGGGGTAGGGAGATCACCAATTTGCCACAAGAACTCTGATTCCTTATTCTCTTCTACACTCCTTAATTGGGAAAGAATCTATTCTGAAGTGAGAAATCC
Source organism: Chiloscyllium plagiosum (assembly GCF_004010195.1). Lineage (NCBI taxonomy): Eukaryota > Metazoa > Chordata > Chondrichthyes > Orectolobiformes > Hemiscylliidae > Chiloscyllium > Chiloscyllium plagiosum. The sequence goes on along the minus strand of NC_057711.1, from coordinate 136,600,204 downwards.
CAGCTGCTCAAAATATCTGAGGTATCTATTGCATAGTTGAGTCTTATAAAAACTAAGCAGGCTGTTTGGAGGAAGGCAACATATTCAGATAGTGTTGTCCCCTGTAACATGGCTATATTAATGCTACAGCTCCAAGACAAAACATTTATGAGGTTGACTGGTTTGAAGGCAGTGGATGCAAATTATCAGCCAAGTGATCCTGCCAGAATCATAGAGTCATACAGGACAGAACCAGACCCTTCAGTCCAACTCATCCATGCCAATCAGGTATCCGAAGGTTAACTAGTCCCGATTTTGAGCCATTGTCTGCGCTGAGATGTTACTTTTTTAAATAAAACCTTAAGTTATCTCTGGAATGTGACTTGAAAGAAGTTCTGGGATTTACATATTAATGAATCGAAACCTGCAACCCTATGATTAAAGACTTAACAGCAATCTAGGTTTGTTCAATACAGCGCATCAAGTTGTATGACACTTTGATCTTTTATTACAAATTCTGTGTCCAATGATCCTGCCCCACCCACTACCTGATGAAGGAGCAGTGCTTAGAAAGCTTGCACTTCCAAATAAATCTGTTGGTCTATAACGTGTTGTTGTGTGATTTTAAACTTTAACCTGTCCCATTTGCCTGCGTTTGGATTGGCTGTCGGGTGGCTTTCAGCAATCCCTCCCTTCTGAATTGCAGGTCCCTCGATCAAACATTGAGTGCCTGTCAATGAGAAACAACTTGTCAGACCACACACAAACCCAACATGGGTTGCAAGGGATAACCTTCTAGATGCACAGGAGGCTAGTGTGAGATGTTAGTGACTCTGTAGATCACTGAATTGCATTAAATTTTCACGAGGAGTTACATTTCTTCACTTTTGATGCCTGAGCCTTGAAATTGCCTGAAGGATCACTCCGTCATTGACTGCTCATGTTCTGGTAGCTTACCTTCTTCACCTGGATTTAAACTATTCTGCATTGTTTGAGGAACAATTTTAGCTTTTTGCACACAGCAAGCTTCAACGAGCCAGTACGGCCCCTGGGTTTTTTTCTTGAGCTCTAATCTGCTAATCCGGATAAAGAAAATACTGTGTGAGGGTTTCCTTCACTTTTATTCATAACTGTATTGCAGTATTGGTGGCACACTGTTTCTCCTGAGCTCCGGCTCAGAGCCTGGACTCCGACATTTAGTTCTCTTCTAACTCCTGCAATCTTCTGCTGGGGTTCAGGCAGCACACCATATCGAGCTGATCTTGACAACTCACTATGTCCCAAACTACACAAACTCAGTCTCTGCTTAGCTGCCTTTTCAGTAGTCAAGATTAGAATGGTGCTAGAAAAGCACAGCAGGTCAGGCAGCATCCGATGAACAGGAAAATCAACATTTCGGGCAAAAGCCCTTCATCAGGAAAATAGGCTGGACACCTTTTCAGTCGCCCAGCTTATACAGTGAATTTCCCAGCAGAGCTTGCTTCTGTCTTTGTTTGTCTCCTTCACTTGTGTTCCTGACATCTGAATTGGTTTGGGTGACAACGCAAATTTTGAGATAATCTCCGTCCGCTGTTTCTTTCTAGGCAATATTTAACTTAAACCAATAGCTTGGAACTGACAAATGCAGCAAGTCCTTGGAACTATCTGTTACTTCAATGTGTGCTGGCTCCTGCAAGGGACAAACAATGAATTAATCGCAATAAATACAGTCAATTTTGGAATTGGTGACTAATTGATTTAGACTGGCACCGCTAACATATTGAGGTTGTGTCATCCCCACAGAAAGTAAAACTAATTTCTACAAATGTCAAGTATTCTGATTTATTCAGGTTTAATATTTGATTCTGTGGAGGTTGATTCTTTCACTCCTGATTGCTGGCATCTTTGTATTTCAGATGTTTTTGAAGATTTCTTAGTTGTGAGCAGGATTTTGATCAATTTATTTCAAACTAAATTTGTTGCCCTTGTATTTTGCAAGACAGACATCCTGCTGCAATGCAGATACATTTCGCTGCAGTTTATTTCTGTTATGAAGATTACATTACTAAATGGTGCACTTATTTTAGCAAGTACTGTCCCCAGAGGGACAGAATACTGGCAGTGCAGAAGAAGAAAATACATGTTTCCCATTCCAACTGAATTCAGACATACCACTATAAATGTGTCTAAAAGCAAGTTAATTGAATTGCACTTTCAATGCAAGAAACGATACAGTGCACTGCTGAATAAAAGGAAGCACATCACTGTTTCCAAGATACAAGTTCAGTCATCTGTCTTTCTGTTGCTGTTGTTCCACTGGCTTTATTTGCAGTTTGTGTGTTCTGCAGTTTCCTTCATTCTTGAGATTGGGAGTTGGAAGATTTCCACACGTAAGTGGTAATGGGTTGAAACGTCTGATTATGCTGCTGCCTAGTTTAATTTTCTGTGCTGTTCAAAGCGATTTTCACCTTTACAGGAGTTTGGAATGCTTGTCCATTTTGAGAACTCATAATTATCACCAGGCACTGCCAGGTGTATTATTACCTGACTTCATTGCTTTTATCTGACTGTGACAGTATGGACCTAACCCAGACTTTAGTATGAGGATCTTAAAAGAAATGATGACTGAGATGGTGGATGCATTTGTTATAATCTTCATAAAATTCATTAGATTCTATAATGGTGCCAGGTCCCAGTACATTGACTTGGACCCCATTTACCACCCCCTGAGAAAAAGAACAGGAAATGACATTACCACAGGAAATGACATCACCAACCCAAGGAAACCTAAACATATAAATAGAATGCAGGAAACATCAGCAGTGCTTCGTCCAGAGGCTCACTGAAGATGTTACCTGGTATAATGTCTAAATGTCTGAAAATGAACCTTCCAGCTCAGCGAGCAAACCTACATCTAGAACCTCAACCTGAGCTACAAATCTTCTCAAAACCTGCTAATGCTCCAGGAATTTGGAAAATAGCAAATATAATACTTTTATTTAGCAAAGGAAGGAGACGGATAGCAGGAAGCAATGAGCCTAAAATATGCTCTAAAGAAATTGATAGAATCCATTTTTAAGAAACTTTTAGCAGGACAATTATGACATAACCAGACAGATTTAATATGGCTTTCAGAAAGAGAGATTATTCTCATTTAATAGAGGACTTTGACAAAGTAACAAACAAGATGAATGTCTGCATGCGGACAGGAAAATTCAGCTCAAAGTTTGTTGCTGACTTTGAAAGTAAATCAAGAAAATACATTGAAAACATTGCAACTGTTCACACTATTCACACAGTAAATAGAAGTTACCTCAGTGCATTTAATACTCAAGTGTTAGTGTGGAATTTATTGTGTTTTTCTGTTTCACATGAAAGTAGATAGAAAATCAACATGGTACCAGATTCTGGTTCAGGCTAAACTAGCAATCCCATTTATAACAGGAAGACATTTGCATGAAAGCAAAAATCATCCAATGAGATGTTAATTGTAAAAAAAAATCAAATTAAACAGTTCAGCAACTGCAAATTAAAATTTGAATTTTGCATAATGAGTTAGACACTGCTTTCATTAGTGTTAACCGAAGCAACGTTGTTGGCAGTTTTCTACAACTTGGACATTTTCCCCATTTCTTTATCAATGCTTACAGCAGCATTAGAGTTTCCATGCTCAAAGCCAATGAACCTAAGCTGATTATGTTATGTATGGAATTAATGAATTTATATGCCACTGATTAAAAATTGCCTTCTAATTCTGATTTTCGTCTCTGATGACATGTGTGATGCAAACATGCAGCTACTGATCTTTTTGATGGATGGACAAATATGACACTGTTAGGTTAAACTGTGAGTCAAACTTAACAAAATAAAACAATTCAGATGGAAAGTAAATGAATTAATAAAAAATAGAACTGCACAATTTATTTCTTACCTGGAACTAAAATTTCAGAATATTTTCACAGATATTTTAACAGAATATTTTAGGCATATATTTTATTTAAGCATACTCACTTTTTCTACAGATTTCTGATTTACTGCTGAGATATGGAAATAAGTTTGACTCATGTAAGCTCAACATCCTCAGCAGCTTCCCAGATATATTCATCACTCCCTTTGAAGTGAGGAACAGCTTTTGTAGAGATATGCTTTGATTGATCTCAACTGATTAATAATTATAATCATTATTATACTATGCAAATAGGTGGCTATGTGGTCAGGTGATGGTTGGCTGAACAAATGGATTTCCATGCAGAGTGACGCCAAAAGAACCATTCTCATTCCCACACTGGCTAAGGTTACCATTAAGGTCCTGTCTTCTCAACCGCTCCCCTGTAGGATTCTGGTTTGCCAACTGTAACTTGCTGATTTTTAGGTGGTTTGAATCACCCCCATATCCCTGGTTCTGACACTGGACTTATTTAGGGAATGTGAAATGAAGAAGGCAGTAGATTCGTGTTTCAGGGCAAAAGAATCTCTGCGTTTATTAAATACGAAAAGGTAAGTAACACAAGAAATAAAGGTGAATGCAATACACAGTGAAATTAACACTATCAATTAAACAGAAAACAGTAATTAAATACATATAAAATTAAACACTGATGAAATATTATTAGAACCTAAACAGCAGTTTTAATCACAAAAACTTAAATCAGGCTTTCTACTCATGGGATTCCCTGAACTGTCACCACCTGCCTTCCCTACCTGCTCACTAGGTTGGAAAATTTGGAGGTCTCAGGGTTCTAAGCTCACCACTGAGGAAATCGCAATTTTGAAGTCCAGCTGGCTGTTGGGGTTCTTGCTGTCGGTTCTCTCGGTTCAGAACAGGCCTGTGCCTGGAAGTTCTTGTTTGGATTGTGCTTGATTGGGTTTCCTACTCTCTCAGATGTCCTTAAATGCGACAGTGCTCCTGTTTTAGCTCCTGATTCAGTTTCTCTGTTCAGCCTCTGTGGTTCTTGGTTCTGAAGCTGCTTGTTAGGGTCGGAAGCTTCTGGGGGGATCCGTTTCTGCAGAAGCTTGTTGTTGAAAAAGGCTGTCCTGTGGTGAGATCGGGCCTGGCAGTTATACAGACAGTCTGCCCCGTTATCTCCTCTCAAATCTGTGTTGCCATTACGTTTCTGGTGTTCCCTTTGAGGTCAGTTGATTGTTAAGAGTATGAGTGAATATATTTTGATTGAAATTGAATGTCCAGTATCTGTGAAAGCCCCATATTGCCTGTGTTGGGTAGACTGAGGTATAAAAGTTAGTTTCGGTGCAGCATGTTAGGTTTGGTTGATTGTTCTTCAAAGTGGAGGTGTAAATTGGAATTCCAGGCTGAAATCATTCTGGCTTTGAGTGTATTTGCTGCAGCCTGAGCTCAGGCTTTTGTCCAGTATTTTAGATGTTAGAAAAGTCAAGGTTCTTGTCCAGTATTTTAGACGATGAGGATTTTTGCTCAATCCTACACCCCTTGCCTGAAGCATGGTGACTTTCATGTGAAACCACTGTCAGTTAAGGATGCCTACTTGCAGAATGCTTCAGAGAACATCTCCAGGACACACACACACGAAGCAACCCACTGCCCCATGGGGTTTTAACTCCCCTTCCCACTCTGCCAAGGGCATGCAGGTGCTGGGCCTCCTCATCAAGAAACCTCAACCACCTGATGCCTGGAGGAAGAACGCATCATCCTCCCCCTTGAGACACTCCAACTACACAGGATTAATGTGGATTTCACCAGTTTCCTCATTTCCCCTCCCTCCACTGTATCCAATATCCAAACTTCCAACTCGATACCATCCTCATGACCTGTCCTACCTGTCGATCTTCCTTCCCACCTATGTGCTCCACCCTCCCCTCTGACCTATCATCATTACCCCCACCTTCATCTACCTATCGTGTTCTTAGCTACCCTCCCCCCAGCCCCATCCCCTTCCCAATTCTCTACCCCTCTGGCTCACAAGCCTCATTTCTGATGAAGGGTTTATGCCTGGACACCGCCTGACCTGCTGTGCTTTTCCATCACCACTCTAATCTAGATTCTGATCTCCAGCATCTGCAATCCTCACTTTTTCCCAGCATCAGTTATCCATTTCTAATGAGACAGCAGCTCTATGGTCCACTCGGACTAGAATCATCTAATGGCAACAATGTGAAAGCAGGCCATTTGGCCCATCGAATCTAATACCAATCCTCCGAAGAGCATCCTATCCAGATCCACCCCTCTTACCCTGTAACCCTGCATTTTTCATGGCTAATCCAATCCACCTAGCTTGGACATTCCTGGGCATTATGGTCAATTTAGCACAGTCAATCTACCTAACCTGCAGAATTGGACAGTGGGGGGAAACCGGAACACCCAGAGGAAACGCACGCAGACCCAGGGAAAATGTGCAAACTCCACAGAGACAGTCACCCGAGGTTGGAATCTAGCACAGGTCCCTGCCGCTGTGAGACAGCAGTGCTAACCACTGAGCCACCATGCCTGTGCTTTTCTTATTCATATATTAAGCAGCCCTATTGCTGTGTGGAGCAATGTTATTCATCATTTTGGAAATATAATCTGAATGTTTGTAAATACCACAATGGAAATATTAATTTTGTGACCTGGAACATCATGGATAAATGCATATTGAGTGTCTATAATTATTGATTAAAACAGCATTGATAAGGGCATATTAGGAATTTGTATTTATGATTATAACACCTTCAGAAGAATAGATGGTGAAATACTTTGTGAAACATGACGATTCTTATTGTTACTGGTTACAGGTTCGAAAAGTCAAGGTTCAATAATAGGCTGGAAACAATTGATTTTGTTTTGATCTGGATATAATGTCAGCTTTCCACTGTTGATGACTTCTGGAGCTGACTTTACCAAGGTTTGAAAGATCAGAAGAGATCATCTAATTTAGTTTTGGAAAGCCTGTATCAAGCATGTCTGCTACTTGCATTAACTCCCTTCGCACTATTAGAGTGCTTAAATTGTTAACCATCAATTCACTAAATGGAGGCAACCTGCAAATGGAAATGTTCCTTCACTCATTCCTTATTGTATTCACTGGCTAAAAGGCTCATATGGCATCAAAGTTCTTGCTGCATGCAACTATTATCATATTTATCATTCACTGCATGGTGCCATTTTTATTTTGTTGTATGCATGGTTCATAAAAATAGTTGCTTTTCAAAGACAAGATGATAATGTTGTATGTGCAGCTTGCCAGGGTACAATCCCCATCATGAAATCAGTGCTGGGAAAATGTTTTGACTGGCGCTTTGTTTTAATTTGCCCATGGGATGTGACTGCTGATGCCAATTCAGCACTTATTGACATTACCTAAATGTCCTTGACTATCTTCTGGACTCCATGGGTATATTCATATCAGCAAATGCGTTTGACATTACGATGGCAGGAAAGTTCTTGATCAAATAGCTTACTTAAGAACTCACTCTGGGGTTCATAGAATCCCCACAATGTGGAAACAGTACATTCGGCCCAACAAATCCACATCGACCCTTTGAAAAGCATCCCACTCAGACTCACCCTCCCACAATCTCTTTATAACCCTGCATTTCCCATGGCTAATCTGCTTGATCTACACATCCCTGGACACTATGGGCAATTTAGCATGACCAATCCACCTAACCTGCACATCTTTGGATTGTGGGAGGAATCCAGAGCACCCAGAGGAAATCCAGGCAGACACGGGGAGAACATGCAAACTCCACACAGTCACCTGAGACTGAAATCAAACCCATGTCCCTGGGTACTGCGAGGCAGCAGTACTAACCATTGAGCTGCCGTGCCGCCCAAACAGTTAAAGATAGTTGTGGTAAAGAACTCCTGCAATGATGTCCTTGGTCTGAGATGATTAGCCTCCAGCATCAATTTTTTTTTGTTTTAGGTATGACACAAATCAGTTTGGAGTTATGAAAAAACATTTGCAGCACAGTCAACTCTCTGGCACTTAGCCAACAATATGGAAGCTTTATAAATTCCATCTGCCCAATTACTAGTCAATCAGTCTATTCTCAATCATCAGAAAATAAATTTTTTGTTGGTGTTAATGCTGTCAAGAAACATTCAGTCAACAATAACCTGCCCATTAATATTCACTCAGTGTGGCTCAAGGACCATTTGGCTTCTGACCTTATTACAGTTTTGGTCCGAGCATTGACTAAAAAGCTGACCTCAAGATAATGTGAGAGTGACTGCCCTCAATATCAAGACAGCATTCATCAGTTGCATCAAGGAGCCCTAACAAAATTGAAGCCAATACAATCAGGGGTAAAATCTCCAGTTAGCTCTACAAAATCAGCATTTCTTCCTTAGCTTCCTAATTTCCTTAAGACATATGTTGTGTTTACCCATAAATTACTCATCAATCCTGAACAGAAAGCTAAGTCTTGTTATTGCAAGCATAAGAATCTTTTAACATTGTGATATTTGTCAATTATTGCCAGACAGCATCTCTTGCACAAAAATTAGTTATCCTAAACATGGCAATTCATTCCTCATGGTGATTTTAAAAATGTGAAATGTTAAATATTTCATTCTTATTTCATATTATTTCTTTGCTTTCTCCTTCTGCCAATCTTTTTACTACTTCTTCTCTACATGGTTTGATATTGAGTTCCCACAATGAAAGTCACCCTTCTTCAAAGACCTTTCACTATTTCCCCATTCAGCAATCCAACTGATTTGAGAAAACCTGCTGGTTGCCCTAGCCATTTACTCTAGCCATGTGTTCCTTGTTGTGCTTCTATAGGCTTGGGAACTTTATGCTCTAAATAATTTGGAGCTAAAAGTTGCAGGATGAGATGAATAGATTAATTGAGAATGTCATTAGCTGTGCTGCCGCAGAACATAGAACATAGAAAAGTACAGCACAGAACAGGTCCTTCAGTCCACGATGTTGGCCGAGGATTATTCCTAATCTAAAATGAAATGACCTAACCTACGCACCCTTCAATTCACTGCTGTCCATGTGCATGTCCAGCAGTCACTTAAATGTCCCGAATGACTCTGCTTCCACCACCACCACTGGCAATGCATTCCATGCATTCACAACTCTCTGCATAAAGAACCTACCTCAAGTCTCCTCTATACCTTCCTCCTAATATCTTAAAACAATGACCTCTTGTGTCAGTCAGTCCTGCCCTGGGGAAAAGTCTGGCTATTGACTGTATGCAAGCCTCTCATTACCTTGTACACCTCGATCAGGTCACCTCTCTTCCTGCTTCTCTCCAGAGAGAAAAGTCTGAACTTAGTCAACCTCTCTTCATTAGACAAGCCCTCCAGTCCACGCAGCATCCTTGTGAACCTTTTTTGCACCCTCTCCAAAGCCTCTGTATCTTTTTTACAACAGGGCGACCAGAACTGGACACGATATTCCAAGTGTGGTCTCACCAGGGACTTGTAGAGCTGCAGCAAAACCTCGCAGCTCTTAAACTCAATCCTCCTGTTAATGAAAGCCAAAACACCATATGCTTTCTTAACAACTCTATTCATGTGGGTGGCAACTTTGAGGGATCTATGCACTTGAAAATCAAAATCCCACTGTTCCTCCACACTGCCAAGAATCCTGTCTTTAATCCTATGTTCAGCATTCAAGTTTGACTTTCCAAAATGCTTCACTTTGCATTTATCCAGGTTGAACTCTATCTGCCATTTCTCAGCCCAGCTCTGCATCCTGACTATGTCATGCTGCAGCCTGCAATAGCCCTCGATACTATCAATAGCACCTCCAACCTTTGTGTCACTGGCAAATTTACTAACCTCCCCCTCAAACTCCTCATCCAAGTCATTTATAGAAACTACAAAGAGCAGAGGCCCAAGAACTGAGCCCTGCGGGACCCCACTCACCACTGACCACTGCAGAATACTTTCCATCTACAACCACTGTCTGCCTTCTGTCAGCCAACCAATTCTGAATCCAGACAGCCAAATCTCCCTGTATGCCATACTTCCTGAGTTTATGAAAGAGCCTGCCATGGGGAACCTTATCAGATCCCTTGCTGAAGTCCATATACATCACATCCATTGCCTGACCTTCATCAACCTGTCTAGTCACCTCCTCAAAGAACTCAATAAGATTTGTGAGGCATGACCTGCCCCTCACAAAGCCATGCTGACTGCCTTTAATCACTCTGTGCTTTTCCAAATAGTCATAAACCCTATCCATCAGAATTCTTTCCAAAACCTTGCTGACCACAGACGTAAGAGTGACTGGTCTGTAATTGCCAGGGATTTCCCTATTGTCCTTCTTGAAAAGAGGAACAACATTTGCCTCCCTCCAATCCTCCGGTACGACTCCTGTGGAGAGTGAGGGAGCAAAGATCTTTGCCAGCGGCTTAGCAGCCTCCTTTCTCACTTACCAGAGCAACCGAGGATAAATCTGGTCTGGCCTTGTGGACTTATCTATCTTAATATTTGCCAAACTTTCCAGCACAACAATCTTGATCTGTTCAAACCTGTTTCCCAGCTCCTCAAAGTTTTTATTCACAACAAGGTCCCTTTCCTTAGTGAAAACCGAAGCAAAAAGCTCATTTAGGGCTTCCCCTATTTGCTCAGATTCCATGCACAAGTTCCCTACGCTATCCCTGACCAGCCCGACCTTCTCCCTGATCATTCTCTTATTCCTCACGTATGAGTAAAATGCCTTTGGATTCTCCCTAATCCTTCCTGCCAAGCCTTTATCGTACCCCCTCCTGGCTCTCTTCAGTCCATATCTGAGCTCCTTTCTAGCAAGCCTGTAATCCTCTAAAGCTGTGCTAGATCCTTGCTTCTTCCATGTTATGTAAGCTGCCTTCTTCCTTTTGACGAGAAGCTCCTCTGTTCTTGTCATCCAAAGCTTCTTGAGCTTACCCCTTCTTGTCTGTCTCAGAGGAACAAATTTGTGCATCACTCACAACAATTGCCCCTTAAACAGTCTCCATGTGTCTGTTGTGCCCTTTCTGTGGAACAATTGCGCCCAATCTGTACTTCTCAACTCCTGTCTGATAGCATCTTAATTTCCTTTTCCTCAATTAAATATCTTCCCTTGGTAATTGCTCCTCTCCCCCTCCAAGGCTATGGTAAATGTGAGGCAGTTGTAGTCACTGTCACCACCGTGAGATCTGACACCTGTCCTGGCTCATTGCCGAGCACCAAAATGGCCTCTCCCCTCGTCGGTCTGTCCACATACTGAGTAAGGAAAGCCTTCTGAACACACCTGACAAAAACAACTCCATCCAAACCATCTGCACTAAGGATATTCCAGTCAATATTGGGAACGTTGAAGTCACCCATAACAACTACCCTGCTACATCTGCATTTTTCCAAAACCTGCTGGCCTCTGTGTTCTTCAATCGCCCTACTGCTATTAGGGGGTCTGTAGAAACCCCCCAATGAGTTGCTCCTCCCTTGCTGTTCCTAACTTCCACCTATACAGACTCAGTAGACAAACCTTCCTTGACAACCTTCATTTCTATAGCTGTGACGCACTCTCCGATTAGCAATGCTATATCCCCTCCTCTTTTTCCATCCTGTCTGTTCTTTTTAAATGTTCTAAACCCTGGAACATCTGGCAACCATTCCTGCCCCTGTGAAACCCACATCTCCATTATGGCCACAACATAATAGTCCCAAGTACTGATCCATGCTCTAAGTTAATTATTCTTATTTCTGACACTCCTTGCATTAAAGCAGACACACATTAACAATCCCTTTGTTTCATCACATGAAAAACCTTTCCAATAGATTCACTGCATCCTGTCACTGCCCCATCTACAACTACTTCCCTCTCAGATATGTAGCTCTGGTTCCCACCTCCTTGCCAAACTAGTTTAAACCCTCCCGAACCATGCTAACAAATCTCCCACCCAGGATATTTGTGCCCCTCCAATTCAGGCGCAACCCATCCTTCATGTACAGATCCCACCTTCCCCAGAAGGCATCCCAATGGTCTAAGTATCTGAAGTCCTCCCTCCTCACCAGCCTCGCAGCCATGTGTCCAGCTGATTGTTCCTCACCTCACTATCTTGTGGCAAAACTGTGATCACTACACTACTCGTCCTGCTCTTCAGCTTCCAACCTAGCTCTCTGTAGTCACTTTTCAGATCCTCAATCCCTTTCCTGGCTATTTCATTGGTGCCAATATGCACCATGATTACTGGCTGCTCATCCTCCCCCTTCAGAATCCTGTAAACCCGATCGGTGACATCCCAGACCCTGGCACTGGGACACAACATATCTTCCGGGAGTCCTGTTCCTGACCACAAACTTTGGTAACTGTAGGTAGAGAGAAACACATTGTTTTCAGTATAATTTGCAGTTGCAAATAATTTTGCTGCAATGGTGAGGTTCTCCTTCATTATGATAATAACAGATTTGTCTTTCAATCTCTTTCAATTTGTGGGTGGTGCGATGGCACAGTGGTTAGCACTGCTGCCTCACAGCGCCAGAGACCCGGGTTCAACTCCCGCTTCAGGCGACTGACTGTGTGGAGTTTGCATGTTCTCCCCGTGTCTGCGTGGGTTTCCTCCGGGTGCTCCGGTTTCTTCCCACAGTCCAAAGATATGCAGGTCAGGTGAATTGGCCATGCTAAATTGCCCGTAGTGTTAGGTAAGGGGTAAATGTAGGGGTATGGGTGGGTTGCGCTTCGGCGAGTCGGTGTGGACTTGTTGGGCTGAAGGGCCTGTTTCCACACTGTAATGTAATGTAATGTAATCTAATCTCAAACTCTGACCCAAACACAGTGGGGATGGGAAGGAAGTGAGGTCAGAAATTATGCATGCAGGGTTTGCAGAGGTTGGCATGGAAGGTAAAACAGAACATGGAGGTGCGTACTTGAACATCTAAGTTGGCATTGAGACCATGGATGTGAGCACAAGGGTATTGGGTGTGATGGTTGTATGAGGGTTGGGATGGTACAGGGCATGAGATGGCATAAGTTGGCAAGAATGGGACATAGGGAATGTCTTCCAGGGCTAAGGGAGCATAACTGGTGAAGGAAAGAGTACTATTTTATTCTCATCTTTCTATGCTGGTACACAGATCGAATCATAAAATCCCAACAGTGTGGGAGCAGGCCATTCAGCCCATTGAGTTCACACCCATACGCAATCCCCTAACCTATTTTTGTAACCCTATATTTGCCATGGCCAATCCACTTAACCTGGACATCTTTGGACTGTGGGAGGAAACCCATGCAGACACAGGAAGAATGTGCAAACTCTACATAAGACAGCTGCCCGAGGCTGGAATTGAACCTGGGTTCTGGTGCTGTGATTCAGCAGTGCTAACCACTGAGCCACAGTATCACCAAGCTCCATCCAGGTTGTCTCCAAACCTGGCATTCTCCACTCCCAATCCGGAATCACTTACCCTGATTTCCAATGTCACCCACTGCCCTGTACCAAACACCTAATGTCTGACAGCCCTTTCTAAAACTTGTTTTTGTGGTTAAAGGTCCAGGCTGACACCTCAATCACTACAACACACAATTTCTATTGATATTACTACATGTTTTCAAGCGTAAAATATCAGGTGTTTATCTTAAAATGTAGGATTAGTTTCTCTTGGTAAACTATTTTTATGTTGTCTTCTGCACAGTGTCATTGTTTTATCATAGCAACAAACAGGAGACTTACTCCCATGTTTCAGCTAAGTTTGCTTGTCATTAAGATTTCATGCCCCAGACGAAAATGGCTTAAGGTGACTAACCTGCAAATTTTAACTGGATGAAAATGAAGACAAGCAGTTCTTGAAGACCTGGTTAAAAGCATGATCGCATTTGATGAATAGTAGTTGTTATTTTGACTTCTAATTTGTTTTTTCAAATAAAACTGGAACAATTCCAGTTTCCAATTAATCCTATTGATGTAAATTAGGCTCATTTCTCATTACTTAACATTAGTTCTTGTCATCCAGTGAGTAATTTCTTCAAGTTTCACAGTCATTTTGGGGTAATAGTTCATGGTCCTATCTCCAACTAATCTTTATGATATTCAGTTTAAAAAATGCCACAGCTTTTCTTATTCCCCCACTCATTTACCTTTTCCAATTATGGGCAAGAAAAGGGAAATGAAGTAAAAACATTTTCCAGCACAAAAATGTTTCTAAGAATGAAAACTACGCTAATAGAGGATAGTTTGTTTTTTCTTAGACTGTGATTTTTTCAGATGAATACAGCAGCAGATGCTGTAACTAGATAATTCGTAGAGAGAATGCAAAATATTGATTTTTCTTTACACAATATATCATTTTGTAGCTATTTGATTCAGACTTCCTTTCAGTTAAACATTGACTATCAGTCATTTTGTTCCACTTTCACATAAAAATCTGCATTCTTGTCTCCCAAGTGTATGGAGTATAAATGACAGAACAGATAAGTTTGATTCAATGGTCTGTTTCTGCCCTGTAGTCTCTATGTGATATACAACATGTAATCCTGTATCCACCTTAGCTGCTTGCTAGTGGAACTCAACCTTAATGAATGGCTTTTCCTTTAGAATTTGAGTTAGGTTTATTGTCACGTGCATTCAGGTTAGAAAGCAATAGGAGTACATTGAAAAGTGTACAATGTTGCCAACACATGGCACCATCTTAGGTACAGAGTGTCTGGGTACTAATCTTAGATACCAAAAAATAGGGAGAATAAAGAAAACAAGTGGCACTGTATTACAGATATACGTAATTTAAGTCAGGAGATAAGAAATAATGTGAAAAAGATAGACACTAAAAGAGCTTTCACACGGTCTGACCAGGCTCCACTGGTTCTCAACCAGTAGCCATCTTTGATTCAGGCTCATTGGCTCATTGCTCTGCCCTGGGCCACTGACCTTCAAATTCCGTATCGATAGAGTACAAAGCCATTACCAATAACAGAAGTTTCCATTTACATAGAACCTTAAACATAGAAAGGTGCTACAAGACACTTCATAATAGCACTTCATCAGAACATTACCAGACATCTCTTGATACCCATCTGTAAGAACAGATGATGAAAAGCTTTGTGAAAGAAATGGATTTTAAGCAATGAGGAGTAAAAGTGGAGAGACAAAGCATTTAAACTCCAGAGCCAGGGATTAGGCAGCTGGAAAGATGGCTACCAATGGAATAGTCATGAACACTGGAGATGTGCAAGAAACCACAGTTGGAGCAGAGCAGATAAGGCACAGGACTGCAGTTCCATTTGTCATTCATTGCCTGCTCCTATTAATACCTTGGCGCTGAACCAAAAGACAGTTAAACAAATCTTTTCTCAGCTCCACATTCCCCTTTCTATTCCTCTCCCAGGTGATGTCATAAGCTTTAGCATTCAAGCACTCTGTCACCAGCACTTTGCCACCTCTGTCCTATTACATACCATGTTCCATTTTCCATCTTCTCCATTTCTCAATGCATTGTATCTCTGTTGTCATCTCTGGCTCTCTAAATGCTATTATGCAAAATATTTCCCTATCCAATCATCTCATTCCTTGTAAGAAGAGGAACTCTCTAAATTGTTTGCCACAGTCACATGAAGTGTGTTCAACATTGTCCTCAATTTTGGGGTCAGCAACAAAGCGCTTATCCTTCAGTTTGAAAATTGATTTCCACAGACATATTGTGGGGTTTTGATCACAGACCCCAGTTCTGAAGGGTTACTGCACCAGAAAGATTTAATTCTGCTTTCTCTTCACAGTTGCTGCCAAGTTTGCCGAGATTCTCTCACAATTTCTGTTTTTATTTCAGATCTACAGCATCCATAGTTCTTTGTTTATTTGATTTTTATTTTAGTTTAAGTTGAGATACTTGTTACCTATTTATTTTGAGCCCTACTATGTCGCGATTGTTTAAATAAATTTTCATAACCTCCATCTTTTCACATAAAAATTATTTCATGAGCTTTCCTGATTTTATTCATTCAATCCATTAGTACCTATCAATCTTCTGCTGGTCATATGGAAATCTCACTACCTTTATCAGATGACCTCCTACTTTGACACCATTCTGATTTTATTTAATCCTTCTTTTATCATAATTTCCAAATAGATGTTAAAAAGCAATGGTGATGATAGACAAAAACATTTTACCCATGCTCAATTTAACAAATTATTTTAAGTTACACCAAATATTGTTCTGATTGTAGCAGTCTGCCTCATCATACTTTAATTTCTCTCGTCACTTCTGCCTCCGCAAGTTACTACCATTTGCCAGCTCATTCAGTGAAACCTTTTCTATAATCTACAATGCTGGTGTACTCTTCTTACAAGTATTCTGTGTTTCACTTATTTAATATTCAGCATGAATATAGCCTCTCTTGATTCTTAACTCTTCCTGAAACTGAATTGATTACATATGATGCATAGCCTGGTTTGCTTCTAATTAAGTTGCTAGGATACATGTAGTCAAAGTTATGGTGCAATGCTCTTCACTTTTGTAGTACTTACCTTCTTCACCAATGGAACTCCTGAAAATATTTTCTGCCATTTTCCTTCAGTGCCTACTCCACTACATAGATTAATCAATCAACTTGGTGCCTTTTTTCAAGTCTTTCTTATCAGTTTGTTCAGGGCTTCATCAAACCATTCAGAATTTATTAGCTTTAATTATTCCATAGTTGTAAATATTTCACACCCAAAAGATCAGCTCCTAAATCATTCTAGGAAAAGTCTTCTTTCTGTTCGGTTCTAGCTCTGCTGTTTTGCCATCTTTATCATACAGATCTTCAATATTCCCTTCCTGGTTCCTGAAGTTCTGTAGGCAGTGCACAATTCTGACTATAAACTCCTCTTTGCCCTTGCTTATCCTTTCATCTTCCAATCAATTTCTTAATTCTCTCATAGAGGGTATCTGACCTTCTTTATTTCTGTAGTTTATCTAATTCAGAACAGCATAAAGAATTCCTGTGTCTGGCCTGCTATACATACAGGCACAGAACATAATCATTTCATAGAATCCCTACAGTGTGGAAGCAGGCCATTCTAACCATCAAGTCCACACTGACCCTCTGAAGAGCATTCCATCCAGGCACACTCCATTCCCGTAACCACACATTTCCCATGGTTAATCCACCTAGACTGCACATCCCTTGACACTGCGGGCAATTTATTATGGCCAATCCACCTAACCTGCACATCCTTGGGCCATGGGAGGGAACTGAAGCATCCAGACGAAATTCACACAGGCACAGGGAGAACGAGCAAACTCTACACAGACAGTTGCCCAAAGTGAAATCGAACCTAGGTCCCTGGCACTGTGACGCAGCAGTGCTAACCACTGAGCCACCGTGCCGCCCCAGTCTATTTGCTATGAAATGAAAATTCTGCTGAAGAAAATAAGGAACAGCAATCTAAGCCCTAGGTGGGATAATGAGAAGACACTGGGCTCTGATGCGGTCAGGTTTTGTAAAACTGCAGAGAGAATGTTAGATGCAAATAGCAGTTCAGAAAGAAATTGTCCTTGTCAGTGGGATATATTGAAACATGTCATTTTAGGAAGTGTGAAAAAAAATATTAGTCGAATTAAGAGCAAAAGAGTTAGAAAACTGTGAGGAAAATCCTCAGAAGAAATGCTGAAAAAATGGATGAGAGAAGAAAGTAGAGAGCCAAATTAATGAAGATAACTTAATCGGTAAAAATCCATAAATACAGGAAGAAAGACTGACCAGACAAAGGAGAGATACTGGGAAAAACATAGCAGAGAAATTAGATTAAGAATAAATAATAATAATGAAATAAGTCAGTAAATAGATAATTACTTTTAAAAGTCCATAATATTAATTTTTTTTGAGGAAATGACATTCTGCTCCAACAAATTGAATGTTTCAGGGCCAACGAGGTTGCTCATCCATAAATACGACTCAGTAGAAAAAGGCTGATTTAGACAGGTTTATGTTTTATTGGATTTTTGTGACATAGTGGTGTTAAATTACCCTAAAGTTATGCCATCATGTTGATTTCTGTGGGTTTCAGCCTTTGGGAGTTTATAATCACACAATGTGGAGGTGCAGGCTATAATCTCAGACAGCAAACTCCTGATTTCCACATGTAGTGCAACACATGTTAATGCCAGAAGTTGTACACTAATAACAATGAATGTTGACAGTTGCCTCCCTCACTGGTATAGCAAATTAAAGGCTAATAAATTACATGGAACTATTTATATGGGCCAAGTACATTAATTGTTCAGGAAACATTTTAGCATAAAAAACAATACCAAACGAACTGCGGATGCTGTAAATCAGAGACAAAAACAGAAATTGCTAGATAAGATCGGCAGGTCTGGAGAAATCAGAGTTACTGTTTCAGATTGAGTGACCCTTCGTCAGAACTTCTTGAGTGAACTCTGATTTCTCTCCACAGATGATGCCAGACCTGCTGAGCTTATCCAGCAATTTCTGTAGAAATGTAGCATGTTATGGTAATATTTGGCTTTCGGGCAGTCATAAGCAAATAAGAACATAAATAAAAAGAACAGATATAGGTCTTTCAGGTCCTCAAGCCTCCCTGGTATTCTATAAGATGATGGCTCTTCTGCCCAGGTATTTACCCCTCTTTCTTGCCAGCTCCTCACAACTCTCAACTCCTGAATAATTCAAAAATCTATATATATCATCTTTAGATACTCTCCGTGATCTCTCCTCAACACCTCTCTGGGTTGGAGAATTGTGGACATTAACAACCCTCTGACAGAAGACATTCCTTCACATTTCAACTTTAAACAAATGTCCTCTTATTCTGCGTATGACTCCTACTTTGAGATTTCCCCTCTGAGTGGATACACCTTCTCAACACCTACCTTGTCAAGCCCCTCAGAATCTAGTATCATCTGCCATCTTTTAAATAATCCCTCATTCTTCAAAACTCTAATGAATAAAGGCCTAACACCTGGTTAACCATTCTTGATAAGTCAGGCCGCTTCATCCTAGGAATCTGCTGAGCAAATCTCTTTTGAACTGAGACTTAGACATCTCCGGCCCAGGGTGATATTTATTGCAGTTCCTTAATCATCCAGATGGCAGTGAAGAGTCAACTGCATTGCTATTGTCCTAATGTCACATGTAGGCCAGACCAGTAAGGATAATAGATGTCTTCCGTAAAGGGTATGAGTGAACGAGAAAGCGATTATTATTAAAAATAATAATTGCTAATGATTGCAATTAGGATAACTGTTTCATCCAGAATTTTGGCTTTTAACTATCCCCTCCTTACTTATAGTTGATTCAAATTTCCATGATGGGAGTCAAAGCTATGCCCCAGAACATCAGCCTAGGTTTCTGGCTTATGAGTCCAGTGACATTACCACTATGCCTTTGTTCAATGGAAAGAGGTACCAGGGAAACAGTGACCAAGGTTATTTTTCTGACCCAAGAGGAACATATCTACTTATCTGGTACCACAAAAGTAATTTAGGATTATAGCTTTGGAGGCATTGTTCCACAGGCTGTAAACAGGTCTGCCTAAAATTCCAATTTGGATTCGAGTTGCGTCATAATCTGTCATAATTCAGATTAAAAGTGGTTGACTGGCTGGACACTGTAACCAGTCCCTTTTAATTGTTGCTGTCTGAATCACAGCAAATTAAATCTACTGACCTCTTTTCATGGTTGTTTCCATCTTGTGAACAATTTGTGAGAATGTACAAAATTGATCAAACTGTGCTTATCATTTTCTAGATATATTAGAAAAGAAATGAAAACATAAATAGACAAAAGACTTGCCAACAGGCCTCTGAGGTTAGTCAGACTTATAATTTGTTCCTTACCTTTGTACAAATTTACAGATGTTTTCACTAACAGCATTAGTTACTTATCTGCTAGTTACTGTCAGTGTTAAACTGGAGGTTTGTGGTAGAGGTAGTGTGCAACAGAGCAAATGGGATCGTCATTAAACAAGATGATCAGTCAAAACCATGCACCATGCGAGTTGATTGCTGACAGCATCTTTCCGAAATCTGGGTCAAAAAGAAATAAGACAAGAAACATGAAGGATGAGTTACGCCTCGAACAACAGCTTATTGAGGAAGAAGCTAATGCAGGGATATGGCAGGAGAAGATAGGGGTTATTTGTAAGATTATGCAGCTTTTATGGTAATTGGGAAAATGTCTGCAAATACTGAAAGAGGACAGTTGAATAAGTTAAAATTAGCTCATTGGGGTGATTTATGAAACACTATTTTTAGCAGGACCATTTCTTTTGAATGTGTCATAGTATTCTATATATGTAATGAATCATTGGTAAGAAATAATATTTCCTTCTTAGCCTAACCACGTATGACTAACATGTAATAGGCTCAATTAATCATTTTAACCACTGAATGCACACCAGATAAACAATGTATGTATCAAATCATTTACCCAAGAAAGGTTGTCATCCATACAAAACTGCATTCTTTACGGTGCTGTTCCTCTCATTACTGTATTGGAAATGGTTCCGTGGAAGAAGAAAACTGTTCAAGCAAAATATTAAGCAGCATTCATTTGTCATTTTCTGGGACAGGAATAGGTGCTAACATGTTGCTATTGGAAGTGCGACATCACTTTGCACTCTTTAAATTCCAGCTGAAATGTATGAGTTTGTTTTTGAGTCACCCTTTTAATGGTAAACATTTCTTGCTGTCTTATAATAACTTGAAGATGATTTTTCACCTTTGTGATTTATATTTCTTTGAGTTTGTGATCATTCATTGCCACATATCAGGCAACATTGTTTAATTTTTTATTGTTCCTACACATATATCTCATAAGAAACAAACAGATGAATTCTGCTTGGGATGATCATGTACTGATATGTTGCAATTATACAATGAACATATTTATATTAGAGAACACAGAAATTTAGTAAACAAAGGATTTTTGAAATGGCATTTGACTGCCAAAGATAATGCAGGCAATTGGGAATTTGCAATCTATATGATCTGATGCATTTTATTTGTCACAATATCATCATTCTGCCCACCAGACGTTTTTGGCTTGATAACAGACTATAACTGACAAAGTGATTTTTATTTTCCACTGTGGTGTGTAAGGACTGATTCACGATCTATAATAGATTTTTTGTCCTTTGAAGCCATTGAGGGATAATATAATTGTGATGTGCACCTACTATAGATTTGTTCAAGTGACTGGACTTAATTTAAAACAAAATTACCCGTGGATTTCCACCAATGAAAACACAAAATAGAAACACCAGCTGCTTTTGGTAAAAGGAAATGGAAGGCCAATTTGACTTTGACTGTCTGTAATTGACAACTCAAGGGTTTGTATGACAAGACTGGGCTGATCATTACTGAACATTTTGCATTCCATTAAATTCCAGGAGATAAAAAATACAAAAGTGGTCAATGCAGATTGAACTGATGTATCGTATGCCTACAATTGGGTCTAAGTGGGTTTGCCTTTCCTGTTTCTGTCTTGTAAGCTTGGTTATCAATGCAAATACAGAGTATAAATTAAATGTAATTAGAACAAATAGATGTGTAAATTCCCAATAACAATGTCAAAGACTGCTAATTGTGTTTGCTTTTATTTGCCTGTTGGAACTTTATAACTATCACTTCTAGAATCCCACCTATCCAGTAGCAAAGCATGCATTAATTCAATAATTACTATTTTCAGCTGCTTTTGAGTTTACATGGTTCAGGAGTTGCTTGTTATCCATCTGCACCGTTTTAAAATTTTTCATTTGAGTAAAAATCAGTGCATTTCTGAAATTGAACCTGACAATTTCCTGAATGGCTCAGCATAAGAACATGTGCTGTGTCTGCCGTTCTTGTCAAGATGGCATCTTCTTCATTAGATAACTTGCACCCCATTTCAGTGCCTTCACAAAGTATTTTACTTGCAAACCCATTTTAACACCTAAAAGTTACCCCACCTCCAGACGTCAGCAATAAAGCAAAAACCAATGAACACTTATAATTACAAAGGATTTGGAGCATTAGCAGGCCATTTGCATTCCCTATCATGCCATTTGATAGGATCATGGGCTATGGCCTCAATTCTATATTTCTCTCAGCTTCCTATATCCTTGCAGTCCTTTGCCAATCAAAAATCTGTTGAATTCAGCCTTAAAAATATTCAATATACCATCTCTGCAATTCTGTAAAAGATAATTTCAAAGAAAGTGGTCGTGGTAGACCATGGCAATGACCCTCAGAAATTAAATGTCATAATTTTAGTCTCAAATCGAAAACGACTTAACTTAAGCTGTGTGCTCTAATTCGAGTTTCTCCCAAAAGGGAAGAGTCCTCTTAGTACCAAGCTGTCAAGTCTCCTCCAGGTCTTGATACATTTCAACAAGCTCATCTCTTTTCTTCTAAACTTCAAAGGGTACAGGCCCAACCTTTGCTGACTGACTCTTTCACCCCAGGAATCAGTCGATCAACCTTCTCTGATTTGTTTCAGATGCAATTATTTCTTTTCTGAAATAAAGACACCAAATCTGTACATGATATTCAAGATGTCATCTTGCCAATGCCCTGTACAACTATAACAAAATTTTGTCCCTTTTGTGTTCCTTCCATGCAATAAGTTACAACATTCCATTGGTCTTCCGAGTCACTTGCTGTACCTGCGTACTAACCTTTAGACATTCATGTACCAGGACACCCAGAGTACACTAGATTCCTGCATTTTTAGTCTTTCCAGGAATGTGGGTATGCCACATTGACAAGTTCATATGTTCACACATTATACAACATGTGCCAAATTTTTACCCACCAACTTAACTTATATAAATCCCCTTTAGAGTCTTTGGCCCAAGTTTGTCAGTCTCCATATGGTTGAAGACTAGGCTTGCCATGAGAGATATTCATAGGGACCTCTCAGTTATCTTGATGCAGTGTTGATAAGTACCTCAGATAACTTCCAAAGAGCATGGGTCTGGAACTCTGAAAATGTCCTGTACTATAAAAGCAGAATCTTATTGGAGTTTGAGTGACATGGGCTACCGTGAGATCTGTGGCAGATTTGGCAGAGATTTCCAGTGAGTCCAACCTTGATGTCAGGAGCATCTCGCACCTAACCTTTTTGCAATCAGTTGGGTAGCAGCAAGTTGCCAATTCAGGGGTTCTTGTTTGTTAAATACCTTTTTAATAGCTCAACTCACCTCATGTATATTTAGTTTTCTATCTATCTTTCTATCTTATTAAACAAACTCAGAGTTGTTACCTGACAGATTCAACTTGTCACTTGTTTGGAACAATCTTTATGTTGGACACTGGACACTAACATCTCAGGGCGGGCTCCATGGGCATTGGCCATATGTACCTATGACTAAGGATATTGGGTTCTGATATGTTATAACCATTTAAGAACCTCTTGACACATTTCTAATCCACTTACAGGGTGCTTCAATGTTGTACTTCAGGCTGTATCAGGAACTCCCATTGTAATGCTGCAACAAAGACACTGTGCATTCAGGGACACACACTTAACTCATGGATGGCACTAGACTGCATCTCTAGGCTCTTTGCTCATTGTTATAGCAATTACAGAGGAACCTCGATTATCCGAATACCAATTATCTGAAAATTGGATTATCCGAAGGAGATCTCGAGGTCCCAATAAAAACATTACATCAAAGATGTGTTTCCAACAGTGATCGCATCTTTTGTTTACAGTGATTAAATAGGTACTGTCTCCAAATGGCTGACCTCCCGCCCTCTCTCTCTCTCTCTCTCTCTCCCCACATTTTCCCTGAAGGGGTGCGCCCTAATTCCACCCCCCTTTCCCAGATAATCTGACCAACATTGTCCTGTACAGGGCAGACATGGAACCTGTCAAAAAGTTGCAGTAAAATGTTGTGTGTGTGGCTGTGTGTGTGTGCGCTATTTGGAAACTTACTGCACAAAGGGAGCAGCCGCAGCAGTCTTATCGTTGTTGTCCTGTCTGGCTCTCCCAGAGAGGGGGTGGGGGCAGTGCTGGATGGGGATGGTGGGGCGGGTGGCAGTGTTGGACGGGGTTGGAGTGGGATCATGCACGCTGTGTGCTACTGCAGTCTCCTGAACAGGAACAGACTTTAAAAACTCCGAGCACCAGAGGAAAGGCATTTAATCGATTAACTGAATAATAAATTATCTGAACAAAATAGTGCCCTCCCATCTTGTTCGGATAATTGAGGTTCTACTGTACTAATTTTGCTGCTGCATGGATCCTCACAGAATCCCTGTTTTGCACTTCCTTTCTTTGCCTTTTTGCACTTTGACCCCTTAGCTAGAGATACCAGGCTCATATTACTTCTGGCTTGTTTTGCTGTTTAGTGCAGACACAGGGAATGAAGCTTATCATGGTTGTCAATGTGTCTCAATCAGTGACAGGCTATAGCCTTCAGTCAGGGGATCCTGACACAATAAGTCAAGGGTAGCCTTGGACACCATTTCAGGGTAGCATTAACAGTCATGTGTAAAAATGTGGATTGATTCAGAAGAGTCAGTGTAGATATTTTAATGGGAAATCATAGCTAACTAACTTGCTGGAGTGCTGACAAGGTAACAAAAGAGTTGATAAGGGGAAGGCAATTGATGTGGTGCACATGAGCTCCCAGAAGGTGTTCCATATAACATACCAGTGAGGAAAGTTACAGGTTATGGAATAATAGGGAAAGCAGAGTTCTTTTCAAAACTGACCAAGGAGTAGGTAACTGAACTTATGGTTAATGGGTATTTTTAGATTGAAAGAAGGTTTGTAGTGGAGTTCCCAAAGTGTTGGTGTTGAAATCCTTGTTTTTCCTGTTGTAAAAAAAATGATCTAGGTCTTGGTGTAAAGGGATCAATTTCAAAGTTTGTGGATAACGCAAAACTTGGGAGAAGAGTAAACTGTGAGAAGGACAGTAGCGAACTTAAAAGGACATGAACACACTGATGAAGTGGCAGATGAATTTTACTGGGGAGAAGTGTACAATTTGCTTCAAAGAACATGAGATACAATATGAGCTTGAGTGTGTACAGGAACAGAGAGGCCTGGGTGCACATATACCTAAACATAAAACATAAAACTGCAGATTCTGATGAACTAAAACAAAAGGAAAACAGGTAACGCTGGCAAAACTCAGCAGATCTGGCAGCATCTATGGGGAGTAAGCAAAATTTATGTTTCAAGTCCTGTAAGTCTTCATCGGACATTGGTGAAAAGGAGTCTGTCAGTAAGTAAAAATGCTCAGAGCTGCTGCAGACATAAGAGACTGAATGGTCTCATTCTGCACTGTAACAATTCTGTGTTTCTTTGTCCTTGAGAATTAAATGCTTCCATTGTATCAAAATTGTGTGACAATGATCCTGATATATAAGAAAATTGCAGTGCTATAGTCTGTCCTGAAATTAGTATTCTTTAGCGTCCAATTTCAGGCATAATAATCATTTATTCTTATTCATTTTAAATAAATTTATGAGATAAAACATACAAAAGCAAAATAGTACCGAAGCTGGAAATCTGAAATAATTTTTATTCCCACAAAAAGTCAACAACTCTATTATCTGAAGGAGCGGCAGCAATGGGCATTCTTAATGGATATAGGGTTGAAGCTCAGCTCAGGTCAAACAGGACATCAAGATTTGTGCATGGGAAGACAAGCTCAGTCTTCTGTTGATATTGACAGAAATAATTTCTCAATGCCACAATCCACTGACCAAAATAAAGTGAACCCTTTATCACAATTCCCATTTAGACTCCAGGAACAATGAAACATGTATATATTCATGTTTAACAGAAAACCCTACCTGATTGACATTGATTATTTTTCCAGGTGGATCAG
Organism: Chiloscyllium plagiosum; assembly: GCF_004010195.1. Taxonomy (NCBI): domain Eukaryota; kingdom Metazoa; phylum Chordata; class Chondrichthyes; order Orectolobiformes; family Hemiscylliidae; genus Chiloscyllium; species Chiloscyllium plagiosum. The sequence continues at coordinate 136,574,551 of NC_057711.1, read as the reverse complement.
TTATCTGTACCCTGTGCTTACTGAGACAATTCAGGCTTTAACATAAATTTCACATACTATTCGTCATCAGGTTGTCTTTGATAATGGTCTACAATTTCCCATCAATTGCTTCACAAATTTAATGGGAAGCTATGGATTTGTCCATCCTTCAAGTTCCTTTAGATATCTTCACTCCAACCATGAAGCTGAAAGTGTAATCAGTACCATCAAAGCACTGCTAAAGGTGACTGAAGATTTTCTAACTGCACTTTCAAATTCTACTCTCTTTCAATGTGGGTCGAGAGTGTGGTGCTGGAAAAGCTCAGCAGTCAGGCAGCATCCGAGGAGCAGGAGAATCGACGTTTCAGGCATTGCCCAACGGATTCTTGAAAATTATGAGGCTCTAACCATAAAAGAAGATTCATAGCGTGAAACGAGTGAAAATGATGAAAAGAGAGATGTGGGTAAGAGACCAAGACAATGAAGGAATAATTGCCCAAAGAGATGATAATAACAGATGGTATTTAGTACATATTGTGAAATTCCTCTACATTGAAACAGAGGCGATATTGTTCTTATTCATCAAAGATGTCAGTCAGTTACACATTTAGATGAACTAGATATTGAGCCAGAAATTCACAAAGGGTCAAATTTTATGGTGTCAAGAAAGACCACCAAAGTCAATACTCAAGAATTCAAAGGAAAACTATTGGTCTTCTGTGTCTGAAAAGAATTTGATCAGGGAGATTTGTGAAGCATCCAAACAGATCGAATGTATGATGTCACAGGCCTGAGGAAGGTGAGGAGACAGGGTCATAAAAAGTATGTGTAAAAGCTATGAATAAAGCCTTGGGAAGAGATGGAGTACTGAAAGGGTTAACATCTGGGACTGAGTGAATAACACCTCCCAAAATGATGACATAAGAGAACACATGACAGTGAGACTTGCAGGAGATTGTTCATGGCTTCAACAGAGTTAGACATACTTTATTTTTAAAGCTGTATGTAGTTCCTTCGTAATATAATAAATTAGTTCATGTTTGAATTAATTGTTGGTTCAACAATTTCTCCTGGAGAGCCAGAGTTTGAACGAGGTCATGACTTTATTTGTGTATGCAATACGGCATGATTTGATTTACAAATTTGGATTTGGAAGCGTATTTTCTGTTGACATGTATTTTTGAAATTGTGTGCAAGATGACTGCTTTTGTCAGTGATAGATGAGATGTTAAAATTGTGAGATAATTGATGAATAGGGAATCAAAGGTTAAAGTTGCTGGTATTATATTTGAAGTAAACCTTCAAGAACAGACTGGCCAGAATAGAGTATCTAGGTTTCATTCTCCCTTACCTTTCCTCCTTCTCAGATTCATCTTTGTTCTCTTCTCCATAGTCCTGATTCTCAGATTTTCACCTGACAGATCGTGGTAAGCACTGATCTTTTAGGGTGACAATATTGTGCAGTATGCAACATATTGTAATATATCTTGAGTTATGCATGACTCCTCCACATGACTTCAGACTCCTACCTATGAAAGAGCAGTACTCCGAAAGCTAATACTTCCAAATAAGTATTATTATGTTAGATTATAACCTGAAGTTGTGTAATTTTTAACTTTGCCCACCACAGTCCAACACCGGCACCTCCACATCATGTCCTTCAGAACAGTCCAGTCAGTGGAATCAGGCTTCAGGTCAGTAGTAGTCTAACCTTTCATGTTGTAGCACGCTTTTCATTATATGCACATTGTACATCTATGTGGGTCTTAGAATGGAGTAATGAGCCATGTTGTGATCCATGGGCCATTCTTTAGATTTTCTGAATGGCTAAAATAAAGCTGGCACAGTGAACTACTGCAGAAAAAGCTTGCAGCTTATGCAGCTTATTGGAACTTATTGGAACCAAATAAGCTGCATGATTTTTTGCCAATGATCACATACCAGCTGTAGGTATGGGAATGCAAACCCTATTCAGTTCAAATACATGACAGGACTGATTTGAGGTGTATGCAAAATATTATGCATACAATTACTGGTAACCTGCATCTTGGGGAAGCCTGCATTCCTTGCAAACACTTCTTGCTTGTTCTAACTGCAGCTCCCTGGCAAGAGAAAATGACATAAGTTGTAGGGAGAGGCTGAATAGGCTGGGACTTTACTCCCTGGAACCTTATAGAGGTTTATAAAGTCATGAGCGGTATAGATAACGTGAATATCAGATGTCTTTTCCATAAGGTAGCAGATTTCAAGATTGGGGGCATATTTTTAAGATGAGAGGTGAACGATTTAAGTTAGAGCTGTTGAGCAATTTTTTATGCAGAGAGTGGTTCGTGTGTGGAATGATCTTCCAGGGGAAGTGGTAGATGCAGGTACAGTTACAATGTTTAAAAGACATTTAAATAAGTCCATGAATAAGAAATGCTTGGAGGGATATGGGCCAAGTGCAGGCAAGTAAGACTAGTTTAGTTTGGGACTGTGGTTGGCATAGGCAGGTTGGACTGAAGGGACTGTTTCCATGCTGTATGACTTTATGACTCTATTAGTACGGATGAGGTGTCCTTCTGTTGATCAATGTATGAGGCTGAGAGAGTTTGTATGATGGAAAGTGGATGCTCATCATAATGGCACTGACATTATATCTTCACTGTATGTTAAATAATATGCTTACTGTGCGTGCTGGAGATGAATTTTAGGTGTCTGCACACTACAGTACATGAGTCAGCACACTTCCTGTTGGCATGGCAAAACCATTTTGAAACCTAATGCTATTGGACCCAATTTTGCTCTTAGCTTTACAAAGAACAATAGTCACTGGCATTTTCAAAACATACAGGATTTGGAAAGCACCATCTATTCACTTCGATGATCACACAACACTAGATAATCAAAAGCTTGATTTAAGTGGGCCTATTAACTCCCTTATAAAAATTGCAATTAACATTCATGTGTCGAGAACAAAGCAATGAGATGCATACACAAACTTTGGGAAAAGTTCAATAATAATGTTACTAGTTCTGAAAAGCTCCACTATTTAAACCACTTCTGCTAATCTTGGTGCATAATTCTATTAATTAGAATAATGGTTTTACTCAGATAATGAGAACTTAGCTATCAATTAGCGTCAGCAGTCAATTAGCTAGTCAGACTTTACGTGCATAATGATTTGTGCATCCTTGAGTGCTTTTTCTGAATGTTTATCAGCCTATCAATTTTCATTTAAAAATCTCAACTTGTCTATTATGTATTCTGAATACATATAATGGAATAAATGAATTCAGAATGAACTTCAGTTACTATTAATTGGTTAGTACTTTATCAATGGTGACATTGTAATTTAGGAGCACAGCACAACAGAGTTACAAACTTCAAATAAAAATGCAAATAGTGTATTCCCATCATTTTTGGCGATGAAATGAATCATTGCACCATTGTAAAATGTTGAAGAAATGTATTGAATTGTTGCATTGGTTCAACGTAAAAGACAAATTACAATGTTAAGGAGTTGTATTTTCACGATTAAAATTAGTTACGTTAAATGATTTATAGTCAAGAAAAAGCAGTTGAATGCAATGCATTACTCAACATGCCAAGTTGGTTCCAAAATACTGTCCATAAAGTATACATGCCGTAGAGATGAGAGAAGAGTTTATAAATGCATGCTAAGTCTTGTGGTAGTATTGGTTGAGTGGGAGGTAGAAAGAGGTAGTGTGAAATTTAATTAAAAGTGTTCTGCATGTTTTCAATTCTCCAAGTAATTATTTGACAGATATCCTGCAATGCAGGTTTTACATGGACAGAGTTATAGTGTTATTGAACTTTTATAATTAGGAATTTGTAAGTTTGTCTTGGGTGGTATTGAATGGGCCATCACTTCTATGCTGTATTTCTTATTCAGATCTATTGCAGTCAATTGAATTGGAAAACAGGTTACAGGCAGAAATACAATACCACCCAGTATGGCTCCTGCCTGAGTCAGATTTTTACCCCAGAGTGTTAGCTTTGGAGCCTGAGTTGAGTTAGATGCTGGGTAATTGTATATACTCAGTCAGTCTGGAATAATAAAGAAAAGGAAATACTCCATGACAGTGGGTAGAATCATATGCCAGTGATCAGGGGCTCAGATGTTGGCAGGAAATCCAGTGAGACCCCATGATTGATAATGAAAAGGGAGAAATTTGGAGATTGAAGGAGAGGACTGCAATAAAGGAGGTTGGATGTTATCCCACTGAGATGTTTAAGTACATGAGTTGATCATGCCTGTTAAATCCAAAGCTTGATAAATTTGAGGTGGGTTGGGTTCTGAAACTTTTTTACCTTTAACATTTCACCTGAATAAACATCTCCCATTCTCCCTTCTTCAAGAACCCTTAACCCATTCTGTCCCAGAGTCAGGTTGGGTTCTGCTTTTAGGTTAAAATTGCTCATTTAACATTAACCTAAAGTGATACCACTTTACGCTGATGCTACAGTTATTAAGTAAATCCTAATAAAACGGCTCTATATCATATTTGAAACATTATTGAAGGCAGATGAGAAATTGAAGCTTTTTGAAGCATAATTCTCATCAAATGTGGTGCATCTGCTGTTGAAAATCATTTACAATGTATTCCAGATTGTTTGAAGAGTTACTGAGTTGGGCCTGTAGTGTGATGCATTTACATGGGCAAGATGTTATGTATGTAAAATACTCGATACTGTTCTCTGAAGGCAAAACAAATTTGTATATATATGCATTGCACTTTTTCCAAACATGAGACCATGACCACAGTGCTGCATCCCTATGGCAATACCCTGACCGATCAGAATCCACTTGCTTGGTCTGAGAATTAAGATTGATAGTTAACTGATTTTCCTGCATCACCATGGCAATGATAGCCCAATCAACCAGCACCCTCTTCTCATCCTGTACCAAATGGTGTCTTTGTTTCAAGTTTGTTTCTTGCATCCCTGCACTGACAAGTGCAGGACAGGGCTGCTTGTTGTTTATAATCCACATCAATGGTTTGGATATCAAAATCTGCCTGAGTTTGCCACATTAGATATAGGAGCAGAGTAGGCTGTTCAGCTCGTCAAATTTTCTCTGCTACTCAGTGAAATCATGTCTGATGAAATTACCCTTACCTGCACTTTTTTTTAACCTTTTTTACTTATGGAATTTTGATACTTTTATGGAATAAAAATCTGTCTAACACAGCCTTGAATATCCTTAACAGCCTTGTCTTTCCATCAATTCTCCTGCTCCTCGGATACTGCCTGACCTGCTGTGTTTTTCCAGCACCACACTCTTGACCCTGATCTCCAGCATCTGCAGTCCTCACTTTCTCCTGTTCTTTCCATCCCTCGGTTGTAAAGAATTCCATCAATTTACAAGCCTCTGAGAGAAAAACAAAAGTCCTTTTCCTCTCTGTCTTAAATCTCCATTTATTCTGAGATAATGCCCTCTCATGCTAGACTCTCCCAAAAAGGGAAACAACTTTTCCACATCTAACCTATCAAGTCCCTGAAGAATCTTGAATGTTTCAGTCAGTTTGACTCTCATTCACCTCCGCTCCAAAGACTACAGACTAAACCAGTTCAACCTCTCCCTCCCTACCTGGGATCAACTGGACCAACTCCAGTAAATAGAGTCATAGAGAAGTACAGCATGGAAACAGACCCTTCAGTCCAACCTGTCCATGCCGACCAGATATCCCAACCCAATCTAGTCCCACCTGCCAGCACCCGGCCCATATCCCTCCAAACCCTTCCTATTCATATACCCATCCAAATGCCTCTTAAATGTTGCAATTGTACCAGCCTCCACCACATCCTCTGGCAGCTCATTCCATACACGTACCACTCTCTGTGTGAAAAAGTTGCCCCTTAGGTCTCTTTTGTATCTTTCCTCTCTAACCCTAAACCTATGCCCTCTAGTTCTGGACTCCCCGACCCAGGGAAAAGACTTTGTCTATTTATTCTATCCATGCCTCTCATAATTTTGTAACCCTCTATACGGTTACCCTCAGCATCCAACACTCCAGGGAAAACAGCCCCAGCCTGTTCAGCCTCTCCCTATAGCTCAGATCCTCCAACCCTGGCAACATTCTTGTTAATCTTTTCTGAACCCTTTCAAGTTTCACAACATCTTTCCGATAGGAAGGAGACCAGAATTGCACGCAATATTCCAACAGTGGCCGAACCAATGTCCTGTACAGCCGCAACATGACCTCCCAACTCCTGTACTCAATACTCTGACCAATATACCAAACGCCTTCTTCACTATCCTATCTACCTGCGACTCCACTTTCAAGGAGCTATGAACCTGCACTCCAAGGTCTCTTTGTTCAGCAACACTCCCTAGGACCTTACCTTAAGTGTACAAGTCCTGTTAACATTTGCTTTCCCAAAATGCAGCACCTCGCATTTATCTGAATTAAACTCCATCTGCCACTTCTCAGCTCATTGGCCTTAGATAAGGGGATCAACACTGTTCATAGTATTCCAGCTATGGTCTGACCAATGCTTTATATAGTTTTATCAAGACCTCCATTTGAAACAAAAGTCAACTTTCCATTTGCTTTCCCTATCACCTGCTGAACTTGGATGCTGTCTTTTTGTGATTTATGCAAGACGACTTCCAAGTCCCTTTGTTCTGTAGTGTTCTCAGTTTAAATGATACTCAGCTACACCATTCTTTCTACTGAAGTACATAATCTGACATTTTTCCACATTTCCTTCCATCTGCCATTTGTTTATTTTTGCCCATTTGTTTAAGCTGTCTACATCTGTAGAATCTGTGTCTTCTTCACCACTTGCCTTCCCAACTATTTCTGTGACACCTGCAAACTTTTTTATTGTATATTCACTTTCCTTATCTAAGCCATTAACATGTCTCGGTAAATAACTGTGATCTGGACACTGCTCCCTTTGGCACTTCACTGGGTACAGGTTACCATTCTGAAAATGCCCCCTGTATCTGAACTCTCGGTCTTCTATCAATTCACCAATCTCTATCCATGCTGATATACCACCTTCAAAACCATTGGCTCTTATCTTGCTAATTAGCTTACCCCTGTTAAATGCCTTCTGGAAATCCAAATATCTTACATCCAATAGTTCCCCATTATTTATCTTGTTCTTTAACACCTCAAATTATTCTAGTAGATTTTTCAGGCATGATTTTCCTTTCATTAAGTCATGCTAACTCTGGTTGTTTGTATTTCTAATTACTCTACTATTCCAACCTTTATAATAGAATCTAACATTTTCTTAGTAATGGATGCTAAGGTAACTGGCCAATAGTCACATTGACTTTATGTTTCCTTCCCCTTCTGAATAAGGGTGTTACATTTGTAGTTTCCCAATCTTCCAGCACTTTTCAAGTATATAAAGGTTCCTGGAATACTGCGAGAGTGTATCCACTATCTCTGCAGCTATATCTTTTAATATCCTAGAATGCATTCCCTCAGACCCAGGAGCTTATCAGTCTTTAGCCCCATTAGTGTTTGCAGAAATGTTTCTCTAGTGATAGTTATTGAATGCATTTCCCCTCCTCTCTTTAGTTGTTTAGTATTTGTAGAATACTGATAGTACTTTTTACCATGAAATATGATACAAAATATTGATCGACTCTTCTGCCATTTCCTGATTCGCTGTGTTTATTTTTCCTAGCCGCGTTCTCTAAGGGTCATTTACTGACAACGCAAAAAATAGTGAGAACAACAGAGAAAGAGGATGGTTAACATCTGCAGAGTTTAACTCAGTTAAGCAGTTGGATAAATAGATGGAAAAATAAATTTGAAATTGATGGATAAGAAATAAAGCACATGGATAAAATGAATATCATTCATAATACTGTCCATTTAGTTGAGTGATTTAAAAATGTTCTTGTGAGGAAGGGCCAACTCAATTCCAATAGTTTCTGACAGAAGGACTATAGGCAGGAGTTTTCCTGCAGGCTTTGAGCCTCCACTATCCAGTTGATTTATGGGTCAGGGAGACCTCCGAGTGTGGGAAGCTGTAACTCAGCCACAATTTCCCCCCAAAATTGGCTAGTTAGTGACTGGAGTGTAGCTTGTTACCCTCGAGGTGTCGGAGTTGGAGACCCAACTGAAAGCCCTCCAGCTCAGACAGAGTAGAATCTCACCATTCGAGAGACAGAGGGGGAGAGAGAGAGGCAGAGAGAGACAGAGAGAGAGAGAGAGACAGAGAGAGATATATAGAGATACAGAGAGAGAGAGAGAGAGAGAGGGGGAGAGAGACAGAGGGCTGCTAGGCTATCCTTTTCCCCTTCAAAGAGAATGGCCTGGGGACATATGGAACCATGGAAGTGACATGCTGGCTGGCATTGCAGCTCCCCGTTGACTTGCATGCGTGCCCACACGTCATGAGTTAAACACTCAGGCCTGTACTAATTCCATAATCTGAAGACACTGTGAAGCTAAAAAGGTGAGCAACAATAACCATACAATGGATAGTTGCAAGCTCTGAAACAACAGCACAGGAATAGACTCTTCGATACCAACTATTGCACAACATTTAAGGGGCCGGAGTTCCTCATTTCAGGCTTGGTTCTGGCTCTGCAGGTGACCTAGCTCAGCAACAGCCTCCCTTGGGAATTGACAGCAATTGTTCTGCTGAGTTTGAGGTACCGGAATAGCTCCTGAAAGCTCCTTGGTTTCTGTTCTCCTTTGCTACATATGCAGCTCGCTCTCCCGCTCCAGGCAGTTGTACCTGACCGTCTGTGGCTGCGAGAAAAAGGTCTTCAAGGCAGGCCCTCTTGAATGATGGGGAGAGAGGGATATTTCAGCAAGGGGGAGCTTTGGGTGATGTTGGGGTGGGAAAACCCAAAGAGAAACAAGGCCTTGAGAGAGTTAGTTTCAATGTGCTTAGTTCTGCAATTAGTTGGGGTGCTTCAAGCTCCCTGTGAGTAGCACTACACCACCCCCAACCCACAGCGTGTTGTTCAGGTACAGAAATATGGATGTAAGATTTGCTCTTTAACTTTGTCTCCACATGATTTCCTGAGTACCCAGGAAATCAAAGGCAAGAGGAGAACGGAGGGATAGAATTGAGGGTATTGGGTTGAAACTATGTTAAGGAAATATACCCCAGTATGTACTCAGTACTTACAGCTTATCTACCTGTGTGAGGGGCTTGCTCACATATCTTGTGCTGAGACGATTCCTTCCCTAGAGTTGTCACCTACACTCACATGGAGCTCTCACGATGTCGGTGCTGCTGATGTTTTCTTTTGGCTTGACTTTGTGACCATCTGCTGAACCTGCAATGTCAGCAGCAGCCTGCAGCTGCATAGTGGAGTAGCAGAGTTTCAGCTTCCAGGAGGCCACACACGGTCCACAAGGTCTGCTGGCAGGGAGAGTACATACCTCCTTGACATGTCACCTCAGGTGGTAACAGATGTTTGCAGCCGGCTTGACCTGATGGTCCGGTTGTACCAGTGCCCGCAAAGTCACACCCGTCCTGCCTCTGTGTTCTCCCACTGCCCTGCTGTGCTCAACTGGCTCATGTGGTGGCTTCTTTGTAAAGGTCCCAGTGATATCAGCTGCGCTGTGATGAACCCTGTCAGAGTTGTGTCTAGTTTGCCACAAGGGCTGGGCACTATGGGATGCAGACAGATCGTGTTGAAGAGCCTCCGGATTACCCAGGAGGATTCACCATCTGCTAACGCCACCATTCCAGCAATGAATTACACAGCTGTGTGAAAGATGCCTGGACAGTTTCCATGATGCTCTCATCCCCTCCATCCTCCCCAGTCTGTCTGGAAGCAGTGTTCAATCTTGGAGTCAAGAGCTACTCAGTTAAATCATGGCGACTGACAAGAAATGAGGTCTAGGAACATGATGAGCGAACACCATAACACCACCGGATGCTTCATTGAACAAGCTGTCAGCATTCTCAGAATGCAGGTCAGCTGCCTGGATGGATCTGGAGATGCCCTTCAATGTGTACTAGCCAAGATCTCCAGAATAGCTCTCACAAGCTGCGCTCTATTGAACATTGCTCCTGTATGTCCTTGTGCATCAGTTGCTGAAGGTATGCATCAGGTGCAGCAGGCGGTAAAGAAGGGAAACAGTATGTTGGCCTTCATTGCGAGAGGTTTCAAGTACAGAGCAGAGATGTGTTGTTGCAGTTATACTGGGCCTTGGTGAGGCCACACCTAGAATATTGTGTGCAGCTTTGGTCTCCTTTTCTGAGCAATGATGCTCTTGCTCTCGAGTGAGTGCAGCGAAGGTTTCCCAGTCTGATTCTGGGGATGGCAGGACTGACATAGGAGGAGAGATTGTCTAGGTTAGGATTGTTTTCACTGGTGTTCAGACAAGTGAGGGGAAAGATCTCACACAGACTTATAAAATTCAAACAGGACCAAACAGGGTAGATGTAGAGAGGATGATGGGTGGACCTAGAACCAGGGGTCACAGTCTGAGGATTCGGGATAGACTATTGAAGACAGAGATGAGGAGACATTTCTCCACCCAGAGAGTGGTTAGCTTGTGGAATTCATTGCCACAGGAAGTAGTTGATGCCAAAACATTAAATATATTCAAGAGGTGGCTAGATATAGCACTTGAGGCAAATGGGATCAAAGGTTTTGGAGCAAAGGCAGGATTAGGCTATTGAGTTGGATGACCGGCCATGATTGTGCTGAATGGCAGAGCAGGCTCCAAGGACCGAATGGCCTCCTCCTGCTCCTTTCTTCTATGTTTCTATGTTTCTTGCTTAATGTGTCATAGTCAGCTGGAGATGGCCATGGCAATCATGAGATGGAGCTGGGTGTTTCCAGAACACGTGTGAATATTGAATCCAGGCTTTCGGAAATTATCACCAGGGAATCAATAGAAATGATGGAGAGGGGTGGACCAAAGATGGAGATCTGGACTGCAACAGTAGCATTTGTCTATCCATACAAGAAGAATCCATTGGAAATAATCTAATAGTGTGACTGGAACCGCATAGGAGTGCCACCAAGTTGGATTCTGAAGGACAGAAGTTCAAAGGGAATGGAATGAGTCATGGTAAAAAGCACAGATGAGAATATCTAATTTTATTGCAGAATTTAAAATAGATTGATTTTGATATGATTCTAGTCACATAGTCATTGGCGATGCTAATTTCTGCAGTTTCTGTGCTCTGAGCTGGAACAAGGAGGTGTCATACATGGTTGTGATCAATGACAGGCTCTTGGACTTTAGATTGGAAACAGGATGCTGGTTGCAAAACGAGGAACAACTGCAGGCAACTAAATAGCAATGATAAAGCAGCAGAATACATAAACGGGAAAACAAGATAAGCCTTTTGTAAAAAAAATACAGTAAGGAATTCAATTTTGAGAGTTATTTATCTTTCTCATAGACAGAATCTCTACAGCATGGAAGCCAGCCATTTGGCCCATCAAGTCCACATCAACCCTCTGAAGAGTATCCCACCCACACCCATTCCCTTATTCTTATAAATCCCATGGCTAACCCACCTAGCCTGCACATCACTGGACACTTTGGGCAATTTAGCACGGCCAATCCACCTGACCTGCACATCTTTGGACTGTGGGAGGAAATCAGGCCATTCAGAGGAAACCCACGCAGATGCAGGGAGAATGTGTAAACTCCACACAGACAGTTGCCCAAGGCTGGAATTGAATCTGGGTCCTGAACACTATGAAGCAGCAGTGCTAACTATTGAATCACCATGTCAGGAAATCAAACAACTCGAATCTGAAAGATGACAATTTATTGAACACACATAGAAGACTTTTCTGGAACCATATGTTTCTGAATTAATGACAAGACGAGCTGTTTTAAACACAATGGCTACTTAACCTGAAACAGTCAATAGTTGAAGGTTAAGGTAACACCTGGATAATAGTGATTGAAATATATAGAATTTAGCATTCGATTTGAGAAGGAGAAGCGCAAGTCCTGAGTGAAGATTTTAAACAAAAGCAAACTTGACTTTCTAGGATGAGGTAAAAATTGACCATCTTGCTAACAGGAAAAGTGAAAGAGGTCTGAGTTACTGTCTTATCAGAGCAGTCTGATTCAACATTAGGACACAGACAGACTTTAACCTCATACCTTCAATGCATTGTCTGAGCTGAGATGGTACCTATTGTAAGAAAAGCTGAAACCTTGAGAATGTAATTTAAATATTAAAGAACTGAAACCAACATATTCCATTCTAAAAGATGAAAGACTTAATCTTAATTTGCTGATTAGACAATAGACAATAGATGCAGGAGTAGGCCATTTGGCCCCTCGAGCCAGCACTACCATTCATTATGATCATGGCTGATCATCCATGATCAGTATCCTGTTCCTGCCTTATCCCCATAACCCTTGATTCCACTATCTTTAAGAGCTCTAGTCATCTCTTTCTTGAAAGCATCGAGAGACTTGGTCTCCATTGCTTTCTGGGGCAGAGCATTCCATATATCCACCACTCTCTGGGTGAAGAAGTTTCTCCTCAACTCTGTTCTAAGTGACCTATCCCTTATTTTTAAACTGTGTCCTCCGGTTCTGGACTTACTCATCAGCGGAAACATGCTTCCTGCCTCCAGAGTGTCCAATCCTTTAATAATCTTATACGTCTCAATCAGATCCTCTCTCACAGTTCTAAACACAAGTGTATACAAGCCCAGTCGCTCCACTCTTTCAACATATGATAGTCCTGCCATTCCAGGAATTGACCTGGTGAACCTATGCTACACTCCCTCAATAGCCAGAATGTCCTTCCTCAAACTTGGAGACCAAAACTGCACACAATATTCCAGGTGCGGTCTCACCAGGGCCCTGCACAGCTGCAGAAGGATCTCTTTGCTCCTATACTCAATTCCTCTTGTTATGAAGGCCAGCATGCTATTAGCTTTCTTCACTGCCTGCTGTACCTGCATGCTTGCTTTCATTGACTAATGTACAAGAACACCTAGATCTTGTTGTACTTCCCTTTTAGCTAACTTGACTCCATTTAGATAGTAATCTGCCTTTCTGTCCTTGCCACCAAAGTAAATGACCACACATTTATCCACATTAATCTGCATCTGCCATGCATCTGTCCACTCACCTAGCCTGTCCAAGTCACCCTGTATTCTCATAACATCCTCCTCACATTTTACCCTGCCACTCAGTTTTGTGTCATCAGCAAATTTGCTAATATTACTTTTAATACCTTCATTTATATCATTAATGTACATTGTAAAAAGCTGCGTCCCAGCACTGAACCTTGAGGTACCCCATTGGTCACACACCTGCCATTCTGAAAGGGACCTGTTTATCACTACTCTTTGCTTCCTGTCAGCCAGCCAATTTTCAATCCAATCAGTATTTTGCCCCCAGTATCATGTGCCCTAGTTTTGCTCACTAATCTCCAATGTGGGGACTTTATCAAAGGCTTTCTGAAAGTCCAGGTACACTATATCCATTGGCTCTCCCTTGTCCATCTTCATAGTTACATTCTCAAAAATATTCCAGAAGATTAGTCAAGCATGATTTTCTCTTCGTAAATCTATGCTGACTCTGACCTATCCTGTTACTGCTATCCAAATGTGTTGTAATTTCAGCTTTTATAATTGACTCCAGCATCTTTCCCACCACTGACATCAGGCTAACCGGTCTATAATTCCTTGTTTTCTCTCTTCCTCCTTTCTTGAAAAGTCGGACAACATTAGTCACCCTCCAATCCACAGGAACTGATCCTGAATCTATAGAACATTGGAAAATGATTACCAATGGAACCATGATTTCTACAGCCACCTCCTTAAGTACCCTGGGACACAGACCATGAGGTCCTGGGGACTTATCAGCCTTTAGACCGAACAGTCTGTCCAACACCATTTCCTGCCTTATATAAATTCCTTCAGTTCATCCATTACCGAGGGTCCTTCAGCCACTATTACATCTGGGTGATTACTTGTGTCTTCCCCAGTGAAGACAGATCCAAAGTACCTATTCAACTCTTATGACATTTCCTTGTTTCCCATAATAAATTCACCTGTTTCTGTCTTCAAGGGTCCAATTTTAGTCTTAACCTTTTTTTTCTTCTCACACACTTAAAAAAGCTTTCTCTAGCCTTCTTTGTATTTTTGGCCAGTTTGCCTTCGTACCTCATTTTCTCTCCACGTATTGCCTTTTTAGTTATCTTCTGTTGCTCTTTAAAAGTTTCCTAGTCCTCTGGCCTCCCACTCATCTTTGCTATGTTATACTTCTCTTTTATCTTTATACAGTCCTTAACTTTCCTCATCAGCCATGGCTGCCCCTGCCTCCCCTTAGGACCTTTCTTCCTCTTTGGAATGAACCAATCCTGCACCTTCTGCATTATATCCAGAAATATCTGCCATTGTTGTTCCACTGCCATCCCTGGTAGGGTATTGAACCATTGAACGTTGGCCAGCTCCTCCTTTATAGCTCCATAGCTCCCTTTGTTCAATTGCAATACTGAAACTTCTGATCCTCCCTTCTACCTCTCAAATTGCAGATTAAAACTATTATGGTCACTACCTCCTAATGGCTCCTTTACTTTGAGGTCACTGATCAAATCCGGTTCATTGCACAACACCAGATCCAGAATTGCCTTCATCCTGGTAGGCTCCAGTACAAGCTGTTCTAGGAATCCATCTTGGAGGCAACCCATGAAATCCCTTTATTGGGGTCCAGTACCATCCTGATTCTCCCAGTCTACCTTCATGTTGAAATGCCCCGTAACAACTGTAGTAATACCTTTGTGACAGGCCAATTTCAACTCTTTATTCAACTTACACCCTACATCCAGACCTGGGGACCTGTAGATAACTCTCATTAGGGTCATTCTACCCTTTGAATTTCTCAGCTCTATCCATACTGACTCTACATCTCCTGATTCTATGCCTCCTCTCACAAGGGACTGAATATCATTCCTCACCAACAGGGCCACCCCACCCCTCTGCCCATCAGTCTGTCCTTTCGATAGCACGTATATCCTTGAATATTCATTTTCCAGGCCCTGTCCACTTGAAGCCACACCTCAGTTATCCCCACAACATCGTGCCTGCTAACTTCCAACTGAGCCTCAAGTTCATCCACCTTGTTTATTATGCTTCATGCATTCATGTATAATATTTCTAATTTGTTAATCCCCCCAACCTTCCTATCAATCCCTATTTCACTTGACCATACTGTATGATCCCTTCTTGAGTTTTCTGCTCCGTTGATTCTGTTGTCTTTCTTAACTTCTCTTATTCTCACTTTCCCTTTAACTTCCTTCTTGAATTTCCAGTTTGTCCCCTCCCCCTTCCATTACTTAGTTTAAACACACTTGTGTTGCAGTGGCAAACCTGCCTGGCAGAATACTGGTCCCCCATCTATTAAGGTGCACCCCATCCCCTCTTGTATAATTTATCCTTAATGCAAAACATACCCCAGTGATCCAATATATCATTACAGCTCCATGACATTGTAACCTTTCTGCTATAAATTCTGCATCTTATGGTCCTGTTCCACAACCACCTGATGAAGGGGCAGTGCCTTGAAAGTTAGTGCTTCCAAATAAACCTGTTGGACTATAACCTGGTGTTGTTTGATTTTTAACTTTATCAGAGCAAGGTATGGTTAAAGTAACATGAATCTCGTTCATTCCTCAATTTAAGTTTTAAAAGATGATGATGGAGAAATGAATAAGTTTAAACAGAGACAAACCTATAGGAACTAATGATTTCTATCTTTTAAAAATAGAACAGGTGGAAAATGTTTGGTACAACAGATATTGTCTTTCAAATGTCTTGATTCTGGGAACTGTCACTTTAGATTGGAAACTGTCAAAGAAAGATAGATAGAACTCTGGTCAGAGCCGACCTGGAATGTTGCATTGAGTTGTAAAGACAAAGGCTTAACACCTGTGGTTATTTAAATAAATCTGCTTGGACTTGTTATGTTGTGGAGGCAACAGTATTGCACTGGAGTGGACAAAGTTAAAAATCACACAACACCAGGTTAGAGTCCAACAGGTTTATTTGGAAGCACTATCTTTCAGAGTGTTGCCAACTTGTTCTGCCACACCATTGGCATAGATGAGACTTGACCCTTCTTGCCCTGAGGTAGGGACATTACCACTGTGCCACAACATACCTCTTAAAGGTGTACCAGCTTTGAAGAGAGTGAAGTTAAGTATAATGACATAAAGCAAAAAGAATAGAGAAAAACAGGGGTGTTTTATATGGAGGTGTTTAAGATGTTTAGATTATTTGAAAGATGAGAGGGAGAGAGAATAAAAGATATGGTTACTTTCTCTGATGGGAGAGTCCAAAGTGAAAGAGTATAAGATTAAAACAAGACTTAAGTTGTTCAGGAGTGATGACAGGAATTGCTTCTTTATACAGGAGTTGTAGGAAAGCCTTGCACTTTTCCTTTCCAAAACAGTGTTGAGGTTAGACTAATTCGAATTTGCAAACTGTGATTGCTATTTATGGGAATATGTTATTAAGGGCTATGCAATTAAGATGGGTAGATGGAATTAGGATAAAGATTGGCAATGATCTAATTGAACAGGTTCAGATGGTTGAATGCCCTGTGTTTTTATCTTCCTGTACTCTATGATTGACAGTAGGTTCCTTTCTTTGAGGATTTGAATGACATAGTCACTGAAGTTAAAGACGGGTGTATAAATTATGACACAAAAGATATTGCAGTCACTTAAGATAGGTAGATGGACTGGAGCAAAAGTTTGCTGTCTTCCACTGTCGTATGTTTATATATTTATAAAATCCCTATGCCTGTTATTTCAACAGTGTAATAAGTCGTTTGAAATTATTCTCAGCACGCTGGTCAACTCATTCCTGCAGCTCTGGTTTATCGAAATTGGTAAATTATTTAACAAGAGCACGATCTTGCATTTATAAAACATGCTTAACATTTGGAAATATTCCAGATCTCTGCATCACACTTGGCACTTTGCAGTAGCTACGCTGGTGATAGAGCGTCAGAGCTCTAGACCTACGGAAGATCCAAAGAAGGGGCATGTGAAGGTTACTCAATTTTTTGATGATCATCTCTTATATTTATTTCTATACATCGTGTTGGTTAACTCAGATGGGTGGTTTGTGATGCAGATTAACGCTCCTACAAAAGATTCTCCTTCTTATCCTCTCCCCGTGGTGTGGTAACCCGCAGGTTCAACCGCCACTAGTCATCTCTCTCTGTCTATTGAGAAAGCAGCCCTATGGTCTGGTAAGACTATGGCAACCTTATTACAATGCAGTTAAACATGAGTAATCAAAGGTTTGAGCAGCAAAGGTCGAGTGATTGGTGTGGGCACAATGGGCTGAAGGGCCTCTTTTTCTGTACTGGTTCTGTGTCATTGGATAGGGAGGGAGGAGGGACAAAGGAACCTTTTATTTTCAAACATGATCTTCTCCCTCCCCTTCACATGCCTCTTTGCTGAACCTTCCCCATGTCTAGAGACCTGACACCCCTTCCAGGTGAGATTAAAATTTTCTGTAATTCTTTTAGTCTAATTTCTAGGATTTGTTGCTCAGGCATTCTGCTGTACATTGGGTAGATCAAATACAGATTGGGTTACCACTTTGTAGAACACCTTCATTCAATTTTCCTGCAATGCTTTGAGCTTCTGCTCTTTTGTCATTTTAATTCTCTGTCCTACTCCCATTTGACCTCTCCATTACTCAGAATAGATGGAGACCAGAGTGTGCCCAGTGCTAATAAGGGGGATTCCCATTGGTTAAAGATGCAGAGGAAAGAAGGAAGAGCCTTAAAGACTCTGCTGATCAGGTTGCTTCCTGTTTGTTATTTGTAGATTATCTTGGGCAGACATGATTGGGTCAAGTGAACCCTGTGCTTATGTCAGCTGTGGTCCAACTTTCAGAGGAATCAATAGACAATGGCCGAGAGACAGATACAGCAATAGCCTGAATATTAAAAACACTAACAGAGGGCGCCAGTGAGAAGACCAAGGAGGATTCTGGGAGAGGATTGCAGAATGGTTTCAATGAGACTTGTGCAGCCATGAACTGGAAGCAGAGAGGCCAGACGGAGGACAGAGCAATTGGAGCAGTGGGCTATTGACCTTGATTGATTTCATGTGGAGTATCGTGGGAGCTACACTTGGTCATATCACAAGTTCAAAGTGACACTTTGGGCTCCTGATTGGTAAGTAGTGGTCAAGTGATTCTATTTTTAATTTCTTGCCATTAATTTCCATTAACTTTCATGTCCTTATGGTCTTAATGTCGTGGAATGTAGGCTGGTGATAGAATAGTACAGTACAAGGAATTAGGGTTGTACCTGGACTGTTGTTACAGAATAATGTATTTGAATGTTTTTGGTGAAAATCGAACACTAGGAACCACCGAGTTAGCTGTAAATTAATTTAACAAAGAATTATTTTTAAGTAGTTGCTAGAGGGTAAAAAATGACCTTCAGCAGGTTAGTATTCTCTTGTGAACTGTGGGAAATCAGAGACAGGTTGAACATCCCTGATGGCACCATCTGTACAAAGTGTGTCCAATTGGAGTTCTTGTGGATTGGATAGAGCGGCAGGTGGACACATTCAAGGGCGTGCTGTGGGTGGGAATGTCATAGGCAGCAGTTTTAGAGGCTTGGTCACATCCAGGGTTCAGGCAGATAGATGAGTAATCACTAGAAAGGGGCGGGCAATCAGTGCAGAAGTGCCCTGTGGTACTCCCTCTCTCTAACAAATAAACTATTTTAGCTACTCTTGGGAGGAATGGCCTATCAGAGGTTAGTGTCAGCCAGAGCAGAACCACAGCTGGCTCTGTTGTACAGCAGGGAGGGTCAAAGTGCAGTAGAGCAGTAGTGGCAGGATCTCTATAGTTAGGAGCACAGACAGGCGTTTCTGTGGATGGAAATGAGACTCCAGGATGGTGTGTTGCCTCCTGGGTACCAGGATCAAGGATATCTCTGAGCGGGTGCCAGACATTCTCAAAGGGGAGGTCACGCACGGTAGTACCAATGGTCATGGTACGTACTGGTACTACTGACCCAGGCAGGAAGAGTGATGAGGTCCTGCAAAGAGATACCAGGGAGTTAGGTATTAAGTTGAAAAGCAGGACCTCCAAGGTTGTAATCTCCCTATGCCACATGCCAGTCAGGTCAGGAATTGGAAGATAGCACAGTTATAAGGATGTGGACGAAAGAGCTGGTGTAGGAGGGAGGACTTCTAATATCTGGATCATTAGGATGTTTCCCAGGGCAGGTGGGATCTGTACAAGAAGGATGGGTTGCACTTAAACTGGAGGGGCACCAATATCCCAGCAAGGAGGTTTACTGGTGTCAAATAGGAGGATTTAAATGAGAGTGGCAGGTGGATGGGAGCAGGTCAGCAAGTGAAATTACTGAGGGGGAGTCAGAGAGTACAACAAGTAAGACTAAGAGGAAGAACAGAAAGGGAGAGAAACTGAACGCAGCAGGACTGGTGGTCTGAAGTGTATTTATTCTAAAACGAGGAGCATGACAGGTAAGGCAGATTAACATACGGTTTGGATTAAACGTATAACTATGATAGTGTAGCCAATGCAGAGAGCGACAAGACGGGCAGCTTAATGTTCCAGGATTTAAATGTTTCAGACGAGATAGAGAGGGATGTAAAAGAGGTGGGGGAGTTGCATTACTGATCAGGGAGACTATCATAGCTGTATTGAGGGAGGATATCTTGGATGGTTCATCCGGTGAGACCATATGAGTAGAGGTCAGGAATAGGAAGGTTCAATCACTTTGAAGGAATTGTACTTCAAGCCTCCCAACAGCCAGGAGGTGATAGAGGATCAGATATATGGACAGATTATGGGACAATGTGAGTTGTTGTGGTGGTTGATTTTAACTTCCCCTGTATTGTCTAGACTCACTTAGTGCCAGGGGCTTACATGGGGACAGTTTGTTACGTCCAGGAGGGTTTCTTGAAACAATATTCAGAAAAGGACCATACTGGACCTGGTATTGGTGATTGAGCCTGGCCAGGTGATTAAAGTTTCAGGGGAGAGCATAGTGGCCATAATTCAGTACATCTTATGTTACTTATGGACAAGGATAAGAATAATCCTTTGGTGTAAGTGCTAAATTGGGGAAAGGCTAACTTCCAGAATATTAAGCCAGAACTGGAGAATGTGGAATTTGTTTTGGGGGGTTGGGGGGGCAGGGGATGCTGTTTGACAGCAAATTTGCATCATGTTGTTTTAAAAAATTCTCAAGGTCAGGTTCGTAGGAGAGTAGTCTGACACAGAACAAACCTCCATTCCGGTTAGATTCACACATGTATTGGGACATAATTTTTAACCGTTTCACCACACATGTGGGAATCTTTTAAAGGTCTATTGATCAGAATTCAGGACCGGCTCCTCCCATGAAACCGAAGAATAAAAGTGGTAAGATTTGGGAACCTTGGATGACAAGAAATTATGAACTTAGTCAAAAAGAAAAAGGAGACATAGGTAAGATTTAGAAACTGAAGCCAGACAGAGCTCATGAAGAATATAAAGAAAACAGGAAAGAACTTACACAAGAACTCAGGATGGCTAAAAGGGACCACGAAAGCTTCTTGGCAAACAGGATTAAGGAAAAATCCCAAGGTTTTTTTTAATAAGAAGCAAGAGGGTAGCTGGGGGAAAGGTTAGGTTCACTCAAGGACAAAGGAGGAAATTTATACATGGAGCCATAGGATATGGGTGAGGTCCTTTGCATTGTTATTCACAAAGAAGGAAGACATGGTGGAGGGTGAGTCTTGGGAGGGAAATGTTGATATTGTAGGGTATGTCGATTTACAAAAGGAGGAGGTATTGGGTGTTTTGAAAAACATTAAGGTAGACAAATCCCCAAGACCTGATGGGATCCATCCCAGAATATTGAGGGAGGTGAGGAGGGAAATAATTGGGGCCTTGGATGAAATCTTCGTATCGTCTTTAGTCACAGGATCCCAGAGGACTGGAGACTAGCCAAAGTTGTTCCTTTGTTTAAGAGGAGCAACAGGGATAATCCAGAAAATTACAGGCCAGTGATCCTTATGTCAGTGGTAGAGAAATTATTGGAGAAGGTTCTTGGCGACAGGGTTTACTGACATTTGGAAAGATGTGAAAAGCAACATGGCTTTGTGCAGGGGATCATGTCTCATAAACGTCATTGAGTTTTTTGAGGAAGTGACAAAGATGATTGATGAGGGCAGGGCAATAGATGTTGTCTATGTAGACTTTAGCAAGACCTTTGACAGCCCTAATGGAAGGCTGATGCAGAAGGTGTAATCACATGGAATCCGCAGTGAGCTGGTGGATGGATACAGAACTGGCTCTGTCATTGAAGACAGACAAGAGCAGTGGAAGGGTGTTATTTTCCAATGGGAGAAGTGTGTCTCGTGGTGTTTATCAGAGATTAGTGCTGGGACCCCTGTTGTCTGTAACATTTATAAATGATCTGGAAGAGAATGCAGAAGGTTTGGTTCGTAAGTTTGCAGATGGCATAAAGAGTGGGGGAGTTGCGGCTCGTGAGGAGGATTGCCAGAGAATACAGAAGGATAGCAATAGACTGGAGACTTGGGCAGAGACATGACAGATGGAAATTCATCCGGACAAAGGCGAGGTGATATATTTTGGAAGTTCTAATGCAGCAGGAAAGTAGACGGTAAATGGCAGAACCCTTAGAAACATTAACAATAAGAGGGATCTAGGCATACAGGTCCACAGTCCCCTGAACATGGCAACACAAGTGGATAAAATGGTCAAGAAAGCACATGGCATAGTCAGGGAATAAAGTATAAAAACTAGCAAGTCATGTTGCAGCTATATAGAACTTTAGTTTGGCCACATTTGGAATATTGTGTACAGTTTTAATTGCCACATTACCAGAAAAATGTGGAAGTTTTGGAGAGGGTACAAAAATAGTTTACCAGGATCTTGCCTGGTGTGGAGGGTGTTAGCTATGAGGACATGTTAGACAAATGTGGTTTGTTTTCACTCCAAAGGATGAGAGACAAGGACAAAATGGATAGTCAGTGTCTTTCTCACAAGATAGAATTGTCAATTATGAGGGGAAATAGGGTTTCATGTAAAAGGGGGAAAGTTTAAAGGAGATGTGAAAGGCAACGTTTTTACACAGATGTTGGTAAGTGTCTGGAATGTGTTGCCAGAGGAGGTTGTAGAAGCAGATGCAATAACAACGTTTAAGATGCATTTTGTAAGGTACATGAATAGGCAGGGATATGGACCATAAACAGGCAAAAGGCTTTTAGTTTAGAAAGGCATCATATGTCAGTGCAGTCTCAGTAGACTGAAAGGCTTGTTCCTGTACTGTACTGTTCTTTGTTCTTTGTTCTAACAAGTGCCAGCAGAGCTTTAGGTAGCTGGCAGCTAGGAGTTAGTGCAACATCGAGCTTTGCTCTGTAATTGAACATATTACTGGCAGTTAAACTACCACAAGGTTCTACAGATTCCTGTCATCCACCTATGTTCATGTGGATTGAGAGGAAATCCAATGCCAGTTAGCTTTAAAAGTCACTGTGATGTTGAATTTCTGCATCCATGGGCCTTTCCAGGGTTTTATAGGGGACATCATAGCTATCGTCTCTCGAATACTTCAGGAAGGACAGTAAAGTCTTCTTTAGAAGACCCATTGAATTTATTACTTTCCTCACAGGCTCTCAGCCAGAGTTTGTATGATTTGCTGTTATTGCTGGATTTGCATGCAGACTAGGGGCAATTTATTGCACACATGTAGTGCTGGGAGGTCATTGGGCAACATTCCTAAACTGAAAGGGCTTTCACTTCCTTCCTTAGCAGTGTATACTCTTGACAAGATGCACTTTGGAAATTCACCAAAGATCATCAGGCAACACTGTTCAAACCCGCGACCACTTTTATCCAGCAGGACAAGGGCAGCAGGTACATGGAAACACCACCAACTTCAAGTTCCCCTCCAAGCCACTCACCATCCTATTTGTAAATATATTGCCGTTCCTTCACTGTCACTGGGTCAAAATCCTGGAATTCCCTCCCTAAGGACATTGTGGGTCAACTCACAGCAGGTGGACTGCAGCGATTCTAGAAGGCAGCTCACCCCCACTTTCTCAACAGCAACTAGGGTTGGGACAATAAATACTGTGCAGCACACATCCCATAAAATTAATAATGTTTTTAGAAAAGTCCAACTGATCTATGATCTTCAAAAAATTAATCCAAAAGTGCTGCAGTATCGCGAAGACATGGTGAGTACTAGACAGTCATTCCACTTTCACATCCGATCACCTGCACATGAAAGGAATAAGGCTCATGCATTTCTCAGTAAAACCATCAAAGACCATGATGCCATGAAATAGTGCTCCTCTATTCATTGTAATCCCCTGACAAGCATTGCTAAAGCAATAATCTGCTTTCTTTATATTAGAAGATAAGGCTATATACATACAGTATTTAACTGAGAGACTAAGGATGTACATCAGCCTCGGAGAGCTGAGTTGTATTCTGAGTACAAAGTGACAAACTGACCCTGTCTCAGTAGCAGTGTTTGACACCAGTTTAAGATATACCCTGTTAAAGATGTATGCATATAGAATATCACAACAATGGGAATTTGGGGTTCTGGTTGTAGGTATAGTGTTGAATTAGCTGTTGACAGCACTGGGAGAAGTGAGATGTCAAGGTTTCCATCTCCCCTTTCTCTTTTCTTCTGTCTCCTCTCTTCCACCTTGCATTCCAACCTCTCAAAACTTTCCCCAATTATTGGTGGCAAGGGCAGTCCCTCATGATCGTGAGCTTGTGCATCGTGTAGAAGACCACCACAAACCTTGAGACCTACAGGGCTCCTCTAAGTAGCACAATGTTACTTTAACATGTCGATCATCAGATCGAGTGATGTTTTCTACAACAGCATTGAATGCATATTGTACACTTTCATGTTGTTGCGAACCCCAGTTCTAAGCAATGTTGTCAGTGACCAAACAATGTTGCCATTGCTTTGGCATGGTGGTTGAACAGCTATTGTCACATTGTGACTGGCAATGGTCTCCTGCATCATGGGAAAGCCGGCAATCATAGCAAACTCTCATGTTCATTCTGCCATTATTCTACAGCAAGGGGGAAATTAAATGGACCTATCTCTGTCTGGATGGAGCATCTCACTGAGTGATCCATTTTAGTTTTCACAGGATGTGAGCATTGCTGGTCAGGCCAGCATTTATTGCTCATCCCTAATTGCCCTTGAGCAGCTGATAGTGAGCTGCTGCAGTCCTTGGAATTTAGGAATATCAAGCGTGCTGTTAGGATAGGGAATTCCAAGACTTTAAGGAGAAAGTGAGGTCTGCAGATGCTGGAGATCAAAGTTGAAACTTTATTGCTGGAACAGCAGGTCAGGCAGCAACCAGGGAAGGGAACAGGAGACGTTTCGGGCACAGGCCCTTCTTCAGGAATGTAGGAATGTCTCTCTACATTCCTGAAGAAGGGCCTGTGCCCGAAACGTCGAATCTCCTGTTCCCTGGATGCTGCCTGACCTGCTGTGCTGTTCCAGCAATAAAGTT
>NC_057711.1:136543574-136546353 GCF_004010195.1 Chiloscyllium plagiosum | reverse complement strand
TCCAGCCCGGCACCGCCTTCCTGTCCTGCAGTCTTCTTCTTGTCCTCTCCGCCTCCATCCTACTCCGACCTATCACCCTCCCCTTGACCTCTTTCCACCTATCCCATTTCCCACGCCCCTCCTCCAAGTCCCTCCTCCCTACCTTTTATCTTCTCCTGCTGAACACTCTCTGCTCATTCCTGAAGAAGGGCCTGTGCCCGAAACGTCGAATCTCCTGTTCCCTGGATGCTGATGCTGCCTGACCTGCTGTGCTGTTCCAGCAATAAAGTTTCAACCCAATTCCAAGACTTTAGCCCAGTGACAGTGAAGGAATGTAGATATACTCACAATGGTCAATGGCTTGGAGGACAACTTCCAGATGTTGGTGTTTCCATGTAACTGCTGCTCTTGTTCTTCTAGAGAGTAATGATCATGGGTTTAGAAGGCGCTGTCTAAGAAATGGTGAATTTCTGTTGTAAATAGTACATACTGCTGTGACTGCACATTGATGATAAAGGACGTCAATATTTGAGAACGTGGTGCAATAAAGCGGGCTACTGACTCCTGGAATATTGTGTGTTGTTGGAGTTGCACTCATCCAGGCAACACAAGGGCTCCAGTGCATTTGTAGGCAATCTTGGAACTCACTCTCTGCCATGTTGTTCCATCGTCAGTGTCTGTCTCTTACACACTTTCCTAACTCCTTCTGGCATGTGTTACATCCAGAACACACTTCCTTTTTAAGAGGTGCAATTTAGATTTAAGTCTGTTACAATATTATAGCCCTTCCTAGAAATTCAGAGACTAAACAGCACATTTAATATTGGCTGCATGCAATCATTTAAATGAGTGTGAAATTTTAGTGCTGACTGCAATAGAAGTAGCAGATGCAGGTAAATTGTACATCATGCTCCCCACTTCTGTTTTGGGTTCTACTGAGCTTTGTAGTCTTGGTGCCTTTACAGAAATGGATTGCCATTGTTGCTGATGGCACAACAACCATATTAAGATCAATATTGAAGCTGTAGGATTTTGTAAAGATGATGAAAGCTTTTCTGAATTCGGTACATTCTGCTATGTCAGTTGTCAGGAGCAGTTGGTGCCAGAGTAACTAAATTTGAAGCCCATCACAGAAATAGTTTTAGAAATTGTGAACTACATTGAAACTCATACAGTGAATTACAGGCAAGTGAAAAATCTGATTGCAACATTTCTACAGATGCTTGTGTTTCACTGTGTATCATACAGCCTTTCTAGCAGAAAGTGAGCTTACTCCTGTAATTGCTCAATTTTGTGATCTGGAAGAAGAGGGCAATGTTTAGTCTGATTTGATGGGCCTTTCCAGTGGATATCTCACTGCATCTGGACAAATCAAATCTGGAATGGAGAGATAAAGTTATTACTTGAACAACTGCAAAGTATATTTGCCTTTCTAAACAAACTTAAACTGTTTCAGATTAGATTGGATTCCCTACAGTGTGGAAGCAGGCCCTTCAACCTAACAAGTCCCAAAAATGGCCTTTAAACGAGCGATATGTACTTCTTGTCAGATGTGGGAGTTTAAAGAGAGTTTAAGGGTTACTGTGGATTATATCTGCCATAGATGCTGTTGGCTGCGAATCTTATCAGATCAAATGGATCAGTTGGAGAGACAATTAGAAGCAATGAGGAATTTGCAACAGCAACAGTATGTGATGGATGGCAGTTATAGGAATGGGGAAAGTCTCAGATACAGTCACATAGATGGGTTAACTTCAGGAAAAGTAAGACAGGTGGGCAGCTAGTGCAGGAGTCTTTTGTGGATATACCCACTTGAAAATGTAGGGGGTGATGGGTTCTCAGGGGAACGTAGCACGAACAGCCAAGCTTCTGGTATTGAGACTGGCTCTAATGCAATGAGAGGTACATCGGATTCCAAGAGATCAATTGTGTTAGGGGATTCTCTAGTCCGAGGTACAGACAGACATTTCTGTGGCCAGCAGTGAAAAAGCAGAATGGCGTGTTGTTTCCCTGGTGCCAAGATCAAGGATGACTGAGAGAGGGTGCAGAATGTTCTCATGGGGGAGAGGGGCCAGCAGGAGGTCATTGTCCACATTGGAAGGGAAAAGGTTGAGATTCTGAAGGGAGATTACAGAGAGTTAGGCAGAAATTTAAAAAGGAGGTCCTCGAGAGTAGTAATACTTGGATTACTCCCGGTGCTACGAGCTAGTGAGGGCAGGAATAGGAGGATAGAGCAGATGAATGCATGGCTGAGGAGCTGGTGTATGGGAGAAGGATTCACATTTTTGGATCATTGGAATCTCTTTTGGGGTAGAAGTGACCTGTACAAGAAGGACGGATTGCACCTAAATTGGAAGGGGACTAATATACTGGCAGGGAAATTTGCTAGAACTGCTCAGGAGGATTTAAACTAGTAAGGTGGGGGGGGAGGGGGGAGTGGGACCCAGGAAGATAGTGAGGAAAGAGATCAATCTGAGACTGGTACAATTGAGAACAGAAGTGAATCAAACAGTCAGGGCAGGCAGGGACAAGGTAGGACCTTGGATAGATCAATAAATTAAACTGCATTTATTTCAATGCAAGGGGCCTAACAGTGGTTAAAGATGCCTTCCAACGCATCTCGTCCACATCCCGCACCTCCGCCCTCAGACCCCACCCCTCCAACTGTAACAAGGACAGAATGCCCCTGGTGCTCACCTTCCACCCTACCAATACATAAACCAAATCATCCGCCGACATTTCCGCCACCTCCAAAAAGACCCCACCACCAGGGATATATTTCCCCCCTGAACCCTTTCCG
>NC_057711.1:136525655-136542947 GCF_004010195.1 Chiloscyllium plagiosum | reverse complement strand
CTGACCTGCTGCGCTTTTCCAGCAACACATTTTCAGCTCTGATCTCCAGCATCTGCAGACCTCACTTTCTCCTCCGCGTGGGAAATCATGTCTCACAAACTTAATTGAGTTTTTTGAAGAAGTAACAAAGAGGATAGTAGAGAGCAGAGTGGTAGATGTGATCTATATGGACTTCAGTAAGGCGTTCGACAAGGTTGACAGAGGGTGGTGGTGGAGGGTTGTTTTTCAGACTGGAGGCCTGTGATCAGTGGAACATAGAACATAGAAGATAGAGCAATACAGCACAGAACAGGTCCTTCGGCCCTCGATGTTGCGCCGACCTGTGAACTGTTCTCAGCTCGTCCCCCTACACTATTACAAAATCATCCATGTTCTTACATAAGGATTGTTTAAATCTCCCTAATGTGGCTGAGTTGACGAGATGGGCAGGTAGGCATTCCATGCCCTTATGAGTCTCTGCATAAAGAACCTGCCTCTGACATCTGTCTTAAATCTATCACCCCTCAATTTGTAGTTATGCCCCACTTGTACACACTAACGTCATCATCCTTGGAAAAAGACTTTCACTGTTTACTCTATCTAATCCGCTGATCATTTTGTATGTCTGTATCAAATCCCCTCCCAGCCTTCTTCTTGCCAAGGGAACAGGTTCAAGTCTCTCAGCCTTTCCTCATAAGACCTTCCCTCCAGACCAGGCAACATCCTGGCAAATCTCCTCTGCACCTTTTCCAATTCTTCCACATTCTTCCTGTAATGGGGCAACCAGAACTGTACACAATATTCCAAGTGTGGCTACACTAGTGTTTTGTATAGTTGCAGCATGATATTGCGGTTCCGGAACTCAATCCCTCTACGAATGAAACCTAACACATTGTATGCCTTCTTAACAACACTATCCACCTGGGTGGCAACTTTCAGGGATCTATGTACATGGACTCCAAGATCCACTGCACATCCACAGTAACAAGGATTTTTCCATTGACCCAGTACTCTGCCTTCCTGTTATTCTTCCTAAAGTGCATCACCTCACATTTATCTGCATTGAACTCCATTTGCTACCTCTCAGCCCAATTCTGCAGTTTATCCAAGTCCCCTGCAACCTGCAACATTCTTCCACACTGTCCACTACTCTACTAACTTTACTGTCTTCTGCAAATTTACTAATCCATCCACCTATGCCTGCGTCTAAGTCATTTATAAAAATGACAAACAGCAGTGGTCTCAAAACAGATCTTTGTGGCACACCACTAGTAACCGGACTCCAGGCTGAATAATTTCCATCAACCACTACTTGCTGCCTTCTTTCAGAAAGCCACTTTCCAATCCAAACTGCTAAATCACTCTCAATTCCATGCCTCTGCATTTTCTCCAACAACCTATTATGTGGAACGTTATCAAAGGGTTTGCGGAAGTCCATGTATACCACGTCAACTGCCCTACCCTCATCTACATGCTTGGTCATCTTCTCAAAAATCTCAATGAGGTTTGTGAGTCACGACCTACCCTTGACAGAACCATATTGACTATCTGAAATCTAATTGTTGCTTGCTAGATGATTATAAATCTTATCTCTTATAATCCTTTCCAAAACCTTTCCTACAACAGAAGTAAGGCTTACTGGAGTGCCACAAGGATCGGTGCTTGGTCCTCTACTTTTTGTCGTTTACATAAGTGATTTGGATACGAGCATAAGAGGTACAATTAGTAAGTTTGCAGATGACACTAAAATTGGAGGCATAGTGGACAGGGAAGTGGGTTACCTCAGATTACAACAGGATCTTGATCAAATGGGCCAATGGGCTGAGAAGTAGCAGATGGAGTTTAATTTAGATAAATGCAAGGTGCTGCATTTTGGGAAAATAATCTTAGCAGGACTAATACACTTAATGGTAAGGTCCTAGGGAGTGCTGCTGAACAAAGAGACCTTGGAGTGCAGGTTCATAGCTCCTTGAAAGTGGAGTCGCAGGTAGATAGGATAGTGAAGAAGGTGTCTGGTATGCTTTCTTTATTGGTCAGAGTATTGAGTACAGGAGTTAGGAGGTCATGTTGCAGCTGTACAAGATGTTGGATAGGCCACTTTTGGAATATTGCGTGCAATCCTGGTCTCCTTCCTATCGGAAAGATGTTTTGAAACTTGAAAGGGTTCAGAAAAGGTTTACAAGGATGTTGCCTGGGTTGGAGGATTTGAATTATAGGGACAGGCTGAACAGGCTGGGGCTGTTTTCCCTGGAGCGTCGGAGGCTGAGGGGTGACCTTATAGAGGTTTACAAAATTATGAGGGGCATGAAAAGGATAAATAGACAAAGTCTTTTCCCTGGGGTTGGGGAGTCCAGAACTAGAGGACATAGGTTTCGGGTGAGAAGGGAAAGATATAAAAGAGACCTACGGGGCAAATGTTTCACACACAGGGTGGTACGTGTATGGAATGAGCTGCCAGAGGATATGGTGGAGGCTGGTACAATTGCAACATTTAAGTGGCATTTGGATGGGTACATGAACAGGAAGGGTTTGGAGGGATATGGGCCGGGTGCTGGCAGGTGGGACTAGATTGGGTTGGGATATCTGGTTGGCATGGACGGGTTGGACCGAAGGGTCTGTTTCCATGCTATACATCTCTATGACTCTATGTCCACACTAACCCTCTGCAGAGTAATCCACCCAGACCCATTTCCCTCTGACTAATGCACTTAACAGTATGGGCAATTTAGCATGGTCAATTCACCTGACCAGCACATCTTTGGATTGTGGGAGGAAACACACGCAGACAAGGGGAAAATGTGCCCACATGCTGTACATCTCTATGGGAAGGGAGGTTATTTGAAACGGGTGAACTCTTTCAAATAACCTTCTTTCCCATTCCCCGACTCCCTTCCCTGCCCCTCCCCCTCCCTTGCGTTCCTCTGATCGACCCTTCCTTCCAGTCATCAACTGAATTCATTCCTCCCATCCACCGACCAGGCCGTACTCTCTACCTGTGCTCACATGTACCTACCTCACCGCCCCGCCCCTTTCCCCACCCAAAACCCTCCCCCCTCCCCTCCCACCCCACCACCTCACCCTTTATCTGTAGTTGCCCTTACACCCACTCCCAGTCCTGAAGAAGAGTTACACCTGAAACATTGACTTCTCCACCGCCTGATGCTGCCTGGCTTGCTGTGTTCTTCCAGCGTCCTACTTATCTGCAGATGTTTTGCCTTTATGATCGACGCTATCTTTTCTTGTTGCATGCTGTGTCACTTTGTAGTGTCTGAATTCTTAACCATCCTAATCACTGTGCCTGGTCAAGTAGAGTTTCTGAATGTTGTCAACCTTACTGGATAATTTGAATTAAATTTGCATCATATGGAAGGACTTCATACCTTAATGGAATCTTGCAAACAGCACTGGAGTTTCTGACTGCCAACTGAGCTAAAACAATTTTAACTAAGTATGGGCAGTCTCATTAATGTTTCATGAGAATGAGACTGAATCGCTGAACAATTCCATTTTGTTTAGAAGGATGGGAAATAACATTTAATGAGAATAGTGGCATCCCGCAGAAACTAATTTAATTATGGAATAATCACACCAATCACAGACACCCATTTGTGCATAAATGTAACAATTCTGACGAGTGAGCTGGAGTTACCAAAGTTCAGTGCTTCAATTTTATATGCACAAGACAGGACATGGACAGAATGAAGAAGATAAATCAGATGGAACCTCTTGAATTTTGGGATACCTCTCAAGACACAATAAAAAATAAAAATGTCCAAAATAAAAAAGCTTCTCTCTTTTGGAATAGCATTCATTCTTGATGTTCATGATGTTCATTCATGTACAATTGAGAAGCTACCTCAGTGATAACTATGGAGACTTCAAACAAACTTCCTCCCCAGTGCAAGGATCAGTTAGAAATTTCATTTGTAGCATGTACAAATTCAGACCTTTAAAACACAAACATACTAATTTTATTAATGTGAGTCATAAAATATTTTAACTGTTCTGCTTTATTATCACCCAAATGATGGTTAAGAAGTTTGCCATTCACCTTTCACAGCTACATCTGAAATATCATGGGGCGGCATGGTGGCTAAGTGGTTAGCACTGCTGCCTCACAGCACCAGGATCCCAGTTCAATTCCAGCCTAAGGCGACTGATGGAGTGCCACAAGGATCGGTGCTGGGTCCTCTACTTTTCGTCATTTATATAAATGATTTGGATGTGACCATAAGAGATACAGTCAGTAAGTTTGCAGATGACCCCCCAAAATTGGTGGTGTAGTGGACAGTGAAAAGGTTATCTCAGATTATAACGGGATCTTGATCAAATGGGTCAATGGGATGAGAAGTGGCAGATGGAGTTTAATTTAGATAAATGTGAGGTGCTGCATTTTGAGAAAGCATATCTTAGCAGGACTTATACACTTAATGGTAAGTTCCTAGGGAGTGTTGCTGATCAAATGCAAGTTCATAGCTCCTTGAAAGTGGAGACGCAGGTAGATAGGATATTGAAGAAGTTGTTTGGTATGCTTTCCTTTATTGGTCAGAGTATTGAGTACAGGAGTTGGGAGGTCATGTTGCGGCTGAACAGGACATTGGTTAGACCACTGTTGGAATATTGTGTGCAATTCTGGTCTCCTTCCTATTGGAAAGATGCTGTGAAACATGAAAGGGTTCATAAAAGATTTACAAGGGTGTTGCCAGGGTTGGAGGATTTGAGCTATAAGGAGAGGCTGAACAGGCTGAGGGGTGACCTTATAGAGATTTACAAAATTATGAGGGGCATGGATAGGATAAATAGACAAAGTCTTTTTCTTGGGGTGGGGGAGTCCAGAACTAGAGGGCATAGGTTTAAGGTGAGAGGGGAAATATATAAAAGAGACCTAAGGGGCAACTTTTTCACGCAGAATGTGGTACATGTATGGAATGAGCTGCTAGAGGAAGTGGTGGAGGCTGGTACAATTGCAACATTTAAAAAGCACTTGGAAGGGTTTAGAAGGATATGGGTCGGGTGCTGGCAGATGGGTCTAGATTGGTTGGGATATCTGATCAACATGGACGGGTTGGACCGAAGGGTCTATTTCTGTACTTTACATTTCTATGACTCTATGAATGGAGATACATCCTTGTTTAATTTGTTTAATGGTCAAGTATTTGATGACAGTGTCGGATTTGAATGTGACCAAAGGTATAAGTGATGCACTTAGATTCAACAGAGTTATTTTTTGGTAGTCTGGAATATACTCTCCCTCCGTTCAGTTGAATAAATCATTGTATTCCTCCACTGAGACTTCCTGTTGTCAATCAACAGAAATATTACAGTTGAGCAATACTCAGTAAGGAGAGCATATTTGGTTTAATTGAGCTCCTTATGACACTTTTCTGTTCTGCTTATGATGTGATGATGTCTTCCAGTTAACATGTTAAAAAAGTCCTTGCACATCATTTTTCTGGGTTTATAATCAGGATAATGGTGTCCTGATGTCACTGTGACTGATGATCTCTTTTACTTGTTGCATTGGCTCACTTTAAGAATGGCATGGTTTCAAAAGGATCAGCTGTAACTCCAGCTCAAGCTTTTCCTGTACAGTAACAACCGGGCGGCACGGTGGCACGGTGGCACAGTGGTTAGCACTGCTGCCTCACAGTGCCTGAGACCCGGGTTCAATTCCCGCCTCAGGCGACTGACTGTGTGGAGTTTGCACATTCTCCCCGTGTCTGCGTGGGTTTCCTCCGGGTGCTCCGGTTTCCTCCCACAGTCCAAAGATGTGCAGGTTAGGTGAATTGGCCATGCTAAATTGTCCGTAGTGTTAAGTAAGGGGTAAATGTAGGGGTATGGGTGGGTTGCAGGTCGGTGTGGACTTGTTGGGCCCAAGGGCCTGTTTCCACACTGTAAAGTAATCTAATCTGTAAAGTAATCTAATCTAAAACACGGGTATATTAAGCTAAAAATGTGGAAAATTACAGTTATCTCCCATACCCCAAAAGCAGGACAATTCCAACCTGGCCAGTTACCTCCTTATCAGTCTGTCCTCTATCATCAGCAAAGTGATGGAAGGGGTCATCAACAGGGCTGTCAAACAGCACTTGCAAAGGAATAACCTGCACATTGATTGTCAGTTCGGTTTTTAACCAGGATCACTCAGCCCTTGACTGCTTTTAAGCCTTGTTCCAAATGTGGACAAAAGTGATGAACTTCAGAGGTGAGGTGAGAATGAAAGTTCTTGACATCAAGACAGCATTTAAGTCAGTACAACAGTAAAAGAGTCAGTGAAAAAATGCGAGAGTCAAAGGGAATTTGGAGGAAAACTGTTGGTTGGTGTCATAATGAACACTAGGAAGGTTTTTGTGGTTAGTGGGGGTCAATAAGCACAGTCTCAGGGCATCTGGGTAATGTTCTGGACCCAACCGACATAAGCTGCTTTATCAGTAAGCTTATGATGGAAAGAAGGGCAGAGGTGGGAATGTTTGTTGATGATTGCACAATGTTCAGTATCATTCACAACTTCTCGACAACTGAGTTAGCCCTTGGCCATATGTAGCAAAACCTGGGAAACATCCAGGCTTTGGATGATAAGTGGCAAACATCAGTCACAGAACATAGAACATCACAGCGCAGTACAGGCCCTTCGTCCCTCAATGTTGCGCTGACATATGGAACCTATCTGAAGCCTATCTGCCCTACAGTATTCTATTTCCATCCATATGTTCATCCAATGACCATTTAAAAGCCCTTAAAGTTGGCGAATTTACTATGGTTGCAGGCAGTGTGTTCCATACCCCCACCTTTACTACTCTCTGAGTAAAGAAACCACCTCTGACATCTGTCCTATGTCTATCACCACTCAATTTAAAGCTATGTCCCCTCATGCTAGCCATCACCATCTGAGGAAAAAGGTTCTCATTGTCCACCCTAACTAACCCTCTGATTATCTCATACAAGACAGGGTGGACAGTCAGGCAACACAATTGTCTGGCAATGACCATCTCTAAGAAAAGAAAATCAAGCCATTGCTCTTAGCATTTCCAAGTCCCCTGCTATCAATATCCTGGGGGTTACCATTAACCAGATAGTGAACACTTCAACTCCCCCTCCCATTCTGTCAAGGACATGCAGGTCCTGTGCCTCTTCTACCACCAAACCATGACCACCCGATGCCTGGAGGAGGAACACCTCATATTGCACCTTGGGACCCTGCAACCACATGGGATAAATGTGAATTTCAACAGCTTCCTCATGTCCCCTCCTCACACATTATCCCAGTCCCAAGCCTCCAACTCGGCACTGCCCTCCAGACCTGTCCATCACTGCCCCCTCTGACCTATCACCTTATCCCTCACCTTCATCCACCTATCGCTTTCCCAGCTACCTCGCTCCAACCCCACCCCCAATTAAACCCTTCAATGTTGATGCACAATTCAACGGTGTCTACCATCTACAAAATACAGAGTAGCAACTTATCACGGCTACTTCAACAGCACCTTACAAAAGACAAGGCCGCTACCACTTAGAGAGAAAAGGTCAGAAAGTGCAGGGGAGCACTATGCACTGCAAGTCCTCCCCAAGTCTCTCACAATCCTGACTTGGAACTATATTGCTGTTTCTTCACTGACACTTGGTCAAAAGCCTAAAACTCCTTTCCCAGCAGTACTGAGCGGTTCAACCAGCAGCGGTTCAACTAGTCAGTTCACCACCAGCAATGCCCTCATTCCTTTGGAAGAAAAAAAATCAAAGTGTTACCACAGATCATGACAGATTTGATAACCATCTGCTGCAGTACACAGTTACCATCAGCGTTCAGCTTGACAAACTTTCAGGCTTTTGCTTAGCTATTTGGAATGTCTGACATAGCATACGCTATATTGCATTTCCATGCTCACTGATATCCATATTGATCCAATCCCGACATTATAAAAGTCACTTGCTGTACATTAATGCAGAAAAAAATCCAATTCAATTCTCCTTGAATACATCAGCTACGAGACAGGCAGGAAATAAGCCATGTGTGACTTGGTGCACTGCTGATGAACTAGAAACTGAAACAGCTCAGCTGATTCCCAGCTTACAACATTTCCATAGAATTCACTTAAATTCCAAATACATTTCTTCTTCTCTTGCATAACCTTGAAACTGAAAGTCAAGGAAGCCAAAGATTATAAGTCTTACAGTTAAACAGTATAACAACTATTCAGTTTTAAAATCTTAATTTGAGTTTGGTTTTCAATGATAACTAATGAAATAGGTGTAAAAGTCAGCCAGAACACACATTTCTTTTACATTTTACAGCAAATCACAAGGAAAATTCACAACATAATCATTACTTAATCATGTAAGTCAAACAACTAACTAGGATGCAATACATGGTTCATAAAAAGAGATAAGACCCTTTTTAAACAGTACCATTAGGATTTTCTCAATTTGAAGTTATTTTCTTCTCAGGATTTTCCTGACAGGTGTCCCATCGTGGCTCTCTGCAACTTTTTTGACACCATCTTCGCCTCATAAATTATGTAAATGGCCTCCTCAGTCTGCTTCTTGTTAAATCATGTGCCAGGAGAGATACAATTTCCACTGCTCCCAGAATCCCTCAGCTGCTGGTACCAGATATATAGATCAGCTCTACACCACTTCAGATGCTGTTGGCCAGGAACTACCTTGATCACTGCCCTCAGGGGAAACTGAAATACATCAAGAAGGGAAGCTGGCAGTCATATTCCAGATCAGAAGTCTGAGTGAACAAGAGGTGGTCAAGAGGAGGACCATCTGCTACTTTTTAGACTGCTAGAGAAGGCCAAACACAGCTGGCCTGGAAAGAGGTACAGCTCAGGTCAGTCAGAAAACACTGCAGTGCAGAAGAAATATCAAGGATCTTCTGTCAGCCACAAAGGTAGCTCCGCCATCTTTCCTCCTCTATCTTGCACCCTGCTTCTGTCACTGCACACAAACCTCATCAATGCTCACTGACCGCCAATGCTCACTGTGCTAAACTTGAAAGGGCTGAGGAAAGATTTGCAAGAATGTTGCCAGGGTTGGAGGTTTTGAGCTCTCGGGAGAGGCTGAATAGGCTGGGGCTGTCTTCCCTTGAGCATCGGAGGCTGAGGGGTAACCGTATAGAGGTTTACAAAATCATGAGACGTATGGATAGAGTGAATAGCCAATGCCTTTTCCCCCAGGATGGGGGAGTCCAAAACTAGAGGGCATAGGTTTAAGATGAGAGGCAAAAGATTTAAAACGGATCTAAGGAGCAACTTTTTCATGCAGAGGGTGGTCTGTGTATGGAATGAGCTGCCAGAGGAATTGACGGAAGCTGGTACAATTACAATATTTAAAAGGCATTGGGATGCATATATGAATAGGATGGGTTTAGAGCAATATGGGCCAACTGCTGGCAAATGGGATGAGATTAATTTAGGATATCTGGTCAGCATGGATGGGTTGGACTGAAGCTGTACACCTCTATGACTCTATGACCACCAATGCTCACTATTGTATGCAGCAACTTCACTTGCTCATCTCATCCATAAAGTAAATACTTGCTGCTCTCTGGCTTAGAAAGCTCTGTAAACTGCAAATGCTCCAAACTAAGTGAGCGTTGAGAAATGAAGCCAAGAGTCATAAGGTATATCCTGTGTAGATGCATGAGATGCCCCTATGGGCAAAATGACCTGGCAAAAGCATGAAGGTCAAAGGTATCACTGAGACCCAAAGTGAAGTCAGAAGAGTGTAAGTGGATTCTAAATTTGTCTGAAATTAGCCATATTAATGTGGGTGATGGTAGTGGTTCCATGATACTGAGGATAATAGCAAGCGAGTTGGAGGAGGGTGCTGTCCGGAGAATATTCAAAGACATTATTGGAGGGACACTATAATTGACGTTTGAAGAAGAAGCTGGCTAAGTAAGCACTCGGCCTCAAAATTCTTGCCATTTATTGTTTTCAGGAGAAGAGGGGATAATTGCAAGCGGCAGACAAATGAGGTGAGCCAGGTTATTAATTAGAAGCAAATACATTATTAGTGAGATTAAACCTTCAGGAAAAAAATTGGAAATTCTTTTTTCTTGTAAATCAGATTTTTTCATTCTCGCCGCGTTTTCCCATGGTTCTTGCTATTGGCCATGTCATTCAAAACATGGAAAATCCCAACCATTTTCTTTAAAATATAAATCGTGCCTTATAGTCACAAGAGTGGCCATTGTTTTCAGGATAAAAAAAGATTATTTTGATAAAGGGCAAAACACCCTCTGCTACTCATAGTTGAATTCAAACACTGTTTAACATGATATAAGATCATAAGAAATAGGGACAGTAGAGGCCATCCGGCCCCTCAAGCCTGCTTTGCCATTCAATAGAATCATGGCTGATCCAATAGTACCTTTTCCTGCCCTTTACTTCTAACTCTTAATTCCCTGACTGATCAAGAATCTATCTATCTCAGCTTTAAGCATACTCAAGGGCTCTATCCCCAGAGCTTTCTGTGGTAACGAGATCCAAAGACGCTCTCGCCTCGAAGAGAAGAAATCCCTCCAAATCTCAATCTTGAGTTGATGCCATAAAATGCATTGATGTGGAGATGCTGGTGTTGGACTGGGGTGGATGAAGCCAGAAGTCACATGACACCTGGTTACAGTCCAAGCTTATTTGTTTGAAATGAACTGAAAATGTGTTGCTGGAAAAGCGCAGCAGGTCAGGCAGCATCCAGGGAACAGGATTTGTTTGAAATCACAAGCTTTCAGAGTGTAGCCCCTTTGTCAGGTACATCTGACAAAGGAACAGCATTCCTAAACTTTGTGATTTCAAATGAACTTGTTGGGATAAAATGCATTCTAATTCTAGGAATGCTGATACTACAGGCAAAAAAAAAACTAATCAAAGAAGTGAAGCATAATTAACAGTTAAAGTTACATTTGGCAGAAATTGTTCCAAACTTTAGCAATTGCAAAATCAAGAAAGTTGAAAGCAATTAATTTGATTTGGCAAATCTAATACATTTTTCCTTTTTGCTGATATGGAACTTGTCTATGTTCACAAATGTGATGAATCTATTATGTAATTAATTCATTAAAAAAATTTACAGGTATAAAAATAATTCAGTCAGCTGCAGAACAGCAGACCTGTGGGTTTTAGGATTCCAGCCAATGAGGATGAGGGTTAGAGGTAGTGAGAGTTGGCCACAGGCAGTTGCTGGAATACAACCAGTGGAGAGGCTGACTTGGAGGGTGGGTGGGCGGGTTGAGAATGGGTTTATCAATTTTATGAACCAAGAATGAGCTACAGGAAATGGAGAACACTGAGGGAATTAAGCTGGGGGAGGAAGTAAAAAGCTGTAATGAAAATTATATCTTTTTACTCAGAAGTGCAGAAGTGAAAGAATCTATGCTGCAATGAAGTCAGCTATGATGGATGCAGCAGGTGTCTGGGTCTCCAGGGTTGCAAGTAAAATGTCCTCTCTTACAATCTTCTTTATAGATTATACTCAATAAAGCTCTTGCTACTCACTCACAAGAATGTAGATCCCTCATTACAGAACCTGACTTGGATTAAATAGGAAGTCTGAAGTTTGAACAAGACCAGGATACTGAAAATAAGCTGTTCACTATTGTAAAAGAACAGACCAGTTTAAATTCAAATGGACAATTGTAAAGCATTTAATTCATACATGAAAACTATTTAAAATACAAAGTATAAAGTTTTCAATTAAGTTAAAAATACCTTGCTTGAACAAAGAAGAACATGAATTATGAGTCAAATTGCAGTAGGCCTTTTAGAATAGATTCACAAATATGTTCTATATGCCGTCTTGTGGCCGGGTTGTGGTGGGAAAATGTTGAATCAAAATGTGGCAGCATAGTGCCGAAAGTAGTGCAAGCAGAAAGTCAATAATTATGAAGATGTTCCTTATTTGATATTTCTTTGGAGGACTTGAATGTTGAAAGATTGTAGTAAATTTCAAGTTCTATGAAGATAAGTTTGGAGAAATACAAATCATTGAAAGGCCCTTAAACACTGAAACATTTAAAAAAGAAAATTATTACAAATCTGGTACCTTCAGATAATTTCAAGAAATCACTTCTTATATGTCACTTGTCTAACTTCTATGGCTGATCTTACTTCGACAGTTAGTGACCTGGATAGTTGATTCTGTTTGGAATCAGATTGGGAAAGTGTGGCAGGTGGGTCAATGGTCAGCACTGCTGCCTCACGGTGCCAGGGACCCAGATTTGATTCCAGTGACTGTATGGGTGGAGTTTGCACATCCTCCCCCATCTCTGCGTGGGTTTCCGTCAGGTGCTACGGTTTCTGCCCACAGTCTTAAGATATTCGGGTTAGGTGGATTAGCCATGATAATTTGTTCTTAGTGTCCATTGAACATTACAGCACAGTACAGGCCCTTTGATCCTTGATGTTGCATTGACTGTGGAACCAATCTGAAGCTCATCTATCCTACACTATTCCATTTCCATCCATATGTTTATCCAATCACTATTTAAATGCCCTTAAATTTGGCGAGTCTACTACTGTTGCAGGCAGTGTTCCACCCACCTATTATTCTCTGAGTAAAGAAACTAACTCTAACATCTGTCCTATGTCTATCACCCCTCAACTTAAAACTCTGCCCCCTCAAGCTAGCCATCACCAGTCAATGAAACAGGTTCTTATTGTCCACACTATCTAACCCTATGATCATCTTGTATGTCTCAATTAAGTCACCTCCCAACCTTCTTCTCTTGAATGAAACAGCCTCAAGTCCCTCAGCCTTTCCTCAGAAGACTTTCCCTCCATACCAGGCAACATCCTAGTAACTCTCCTTGGAACCCTTTCCAAAGCTTCCACGTTCTTCCTATAATACGGTGACCAGAACTGTATGCAATACTCCAAGTGCAACCACACCAGAATTTTGTACAGCTGCAACATGACCTCGTGGCTCCAAAACTCATTCCTCTACCAATAAAAGCTAACACACTGTATGCCTTCTTAATAACCCTGGGTGGTAACTTTCAGGGATCTATGTACATGACCACCGAGATCTCTCTGCTCATCCACATTATCAAGAATTTTACCATTAGCCCAATACTTTTTATTCCTGTTGCTCTTTCCAAAGTGAATCACCTCATACTTTTCCACATTGAACTCCATTTGCCACCTCTCAGTCCAGTTGTGCAGCATATCTATGGTTGTTTGTACCTGCAGCATCCTTTCGCACTGTCCAAGACTCCATCGATCTTAGTGTCATCCACAAATTTACTAACTTATCCTTTTACATCCTCATCTAGATAATTTATAAAAATGACAAACAATAGTGGTCCCAAAACAGATCCTTGCAGTACACTACTCGTAACTGAACTCCAGGATGAGCATTTCCCATCAACCACCATCCTCTATCTTCTTGCAGTTCTCCAATGTCTGATCCAAACCATTAAATCACCCTCAATCCCATGCCTCCATATTTTGTGCAACAGCCTACCATGGGGAACCTTATCAAATGCCTTACTGAAATCCATATACACCACATCAACTGCTTTATTCTCATCCACCTGTTTGGTCACCATCTCAAAGAACTCAATAAGGTTTGTGAGGCATCACCTACCTATAAAACCGTGTTGACTATCCCTAATAAACTTATCCTTTCTAGTTGATTATAAATCCTATCTTTTGTCACCTTTTCCAAACCTTTACCCATAACCAGAGTAAGGCTCACTGGTCTATAATTACACGGTTGTCTCTGCTCCCCTTCTTGAACAAAGGGACAACATTTGCTATCCTCTAGTGTTCTGGCACTATTCCTGTAGACAATGATGACATAAAGATCAAAGCCAAAGGCTCTGCAGTCTCCTTCCGAGCTTCCCAGAGAATCCTAGATAAATCCCATCTGGCCCAGGGGACTTATCTATTTTCACACTTTCCAGAATTGCTAACACCTCTTCCTTGTGAATGTCAATCCCATTTAGTCTTGTAGCCTGTATCTCAGTATTCTCCTTGACAACATTGTCTTTTTCCAGTGTGGATGCCGACAAAAAAAATATTCATTTAGCACTTCCACTATTTCCTCTGTAAATATAAAAGGACTGAGGGGGAACGTGAGTGAAGGTGGATGAATTCAATATCCTCTCAAATACAGAAAGAGAAATAAAGAGAGAGAAGGAGATTGAAATATGAGTAGCAGACAAAATAATGTAAAATAATGAAAGAATGCAAAATGT
Source organism: Chiloscyllium plagiosum (assembly GCF_004010195.1). Classification (NCBI taxonomy): domain Eukaryota; kingdom Metazoa; phylum Chordata; class Chondrichthyes; order Orectolobiformes; family Hemiscylliidae; genus Chiloscyllium; species Chiloscyllium plagiosum. The sequence goes on along the minus strand of NC_057711.1, from coordinate 136,528,768 downwards.
AAAGCATGATCATTTTGGCATCTACAATTAGCACCTGAAGTAATGAGACTCTACACTTCTAATAATCTATTATCAGTGTCAGTGGGATTGATTGATGCTGATGAACAATTATCACATTGTCAAAAGTATATACTTACAGTTAAAACTCTGCAATACTTTTTAAACATTTCAGGCAATGCCAACACAGCAATTTCACAACATTTGATGCATTTCAATGGTGCAGCAAGCAGCAGGATAGTAGTTTCCTGAAAGTGACTGACAGTAGTATTTGGATTATTAGTGAACTGCAAATCTGCCCCTTGTCCGATGAAGCTGTATCATTTGTCCAAATGTATATTGAGACCTTTAACCTCACTGTTATATTGACAGCAAAATGAAGCCCAAGGTTTTACTCAAGACTCTCTTGGTCATGATGGATTCATGGCAGCTTTTATACTTCATCCCTAATTGCCCAGAGAGCAGTTAAGAGTCAACCACATTGCAGTGTGTCTGGAGTCACATGTTGGCCAGACCAGGTAAGGATGGCAGTTTCATTCCCGAAATGTCATCAGTGGACCAGATGGGCTTTTCTGACAATTGACAATGGATTCATAATCATCATCAATCTCTTAATTCCACATTTTTCTTTTATTGAATTCAAATTCTACTCTATACCTTGGTGGGAATTCGAACACAGCTCCCCAGAACCAGGGTCTCTGGATTAATAATCCACTGACAAAACCACTGGGTCTTTGCCTTCCTGCCCCCTGACCTAACTCACCCGTCCTCACCTCTCAACCTGGCATGTCCTCTGCAGAGCATCCTCATGTCAGCACATTTCCCCCACATACATCTGCCCAAACAGGACGACCCTCTACATGGGTCCTATTTATTTCCCACCTTTATTGCATTTGCAGGAGAAGACACTCCATGATGACAGGGCAGAGCGATCCCATACAGAGTTGCAGATGGGTGCTGGGTATCTGTGTCGTCATTCCATCTGACGACATCATTCTTGTTCCTGCCAAGAGATGGCAGGAGCCGTTCCTGAGAGATGTAGAGAATCCGCATCCCGAGATCTGAGTAAGTAACTCTTGTAACAACCCCCCCACTGCCGTGGTCACATTACCTTCGAATACCACGACTAGTGAGTAGCTACAATGCCATTTGCCTCTTGTACCTTACAAGTGGACCCATCTTCTCAAAGAGCAGCCCATCTCCCACTGAGAGGAGACTTCCCCGGCCTCCCCGGGTCATCGTGGGGAAACATTGGAGGGACCATTGTCGCCCATGCCGCCTGCAGCATGGACAGCGACGCATCACTGGGTTCTGAGAGGGTGCCCACTGAGTTTCACACAGTGAGGCAGAAATACCCCGCACCATTAGGAGGTGGAGGACTGCCCCAAGACCAGGTCCGTGCTGAACCCTTGGCAGCAGATCACCCTGTGGTTTCACCCATGTGGGACTTTGTCCAGATACGCAGGGAAAACCAGCAGTGCCAGACAGGCATTCAGGAGGCAACTGGCCCTGAGAAACTGTGGCCATGCAGTCACTGCATCTGCCTGCCATTTCTCAGACACTGCAGCAAAGCAGCTATTCTACCAACACACTAACTGTTATCACTCAAACCCAGCAGACATGCAGCCAGCCCTGCAACACACTGTCTGCTATCATCATGATTCAGCAGCCAGTCCATCCATTTTGGTCGGAATAACAGCAAAATGAACTACTATTTAAATAGTGAAATGTGCAGTACACTGAGTGTCGTTGTGAATGAATCACAAACAGTTGGTTTGCAGTTACAGCAGGTAATTAAGAAGGCAAATGGAATGTTGTCCTTCATTTCGAGAGGGATGGAGTTTAAAAACGGGGAGATTACGCTGTAGCTGTACGGGTTGCTGGTGAGACCACACCTGGAGTACTGTGTACAGTTTTGGTCTCCTTACTTGAGAAAGGATGTACTGGCACTACAGGGGGTGCGGAGGAGATTCCCTCTTTTGATTCCGGAGTTGAGGGAGTTGGCTTATGAGGAGAGATTGAGTAGACTGGCTCTATACTCAATGGAATTTAAAAGAATGAGGGGAGATCTTATAGAAACATATAAAATTATGAAGGGAATAGATAAGCAGGGTGATTATTTCCACTGTTGGGTGATACGAGAACATAGTCTCAAAATAAGGAGTGGGAGGTGGCAGATTTAGGACTGGGTGGAGGAGGAATGTCTTCACTCAAAAAGTTGAGAATCTGTGGAATTCCCTGCCCAGTGAAGCAGTTGAGGCTACCTCATTGAATGTTTTTAAGGCAAAGATAGATAGATGCTTGAACTGTAAGGCAATAAATGGTCATGGTGAGAGGGAGGGTAAGTGGAACTGAGTCAACAAAAACATCAGCCTTGATCTTATTGAATGGCGGAGCAGGCTCGAGGGGCCAGATGGCCGACCACTGCTGCTATTTCCTAGGTTCTTATGTTCTTAATCCTGCAACTCACTGCCTGTTATCACCCGGGCCTTTATGCTTCAGATTTCCAAAGACTTGCCCATTTAAAAAATAGTCATGCCTCTAATCTTCCCAGCAAAGTGCACAGCCTTACACTTTCCCACATTGTTTTCCATCTGCTTTGCCCACTCTCCTAGCCTGAACAAGTCCTTCTGCAGCCTCTCTGCCTCCTCAACAGTATCTGCCCGTCCACCTATCTTTATGTCATCTGCAAAGTTATGAGCAATGCTCTCAGTTCCTTTGTCCAAATGGTTAACATAGGATGTGAATAGTTGTGTTCACAACACTGACCCCTGCATCTCCCATCACCATGACCATTTCTTCAGTGTCTGAGTACAAGGGGGCCAACTCTGAGATTTGATCTACTTGCAGGGTCGAAGAGTGTGGTGCTGGAAAGGCACAGCCGGTCAGGCAGCATCCGATGAAGACATTCTCATTCCTGAGGTCAGTTCATTCCTGAGGAAGGGCTTATGCCTGAAGCGTCGATTCTCCTGTTCCTCGGATGCTGCCTGACTGGCTGTGCTTTTCTAGCACCACACTCTTCGACCCTGCAAGTAGATCAAATCTCAGAGTTGGCCCCTTTGTGGGCGGCACGGTGGCACAGTGGTTAGCACTGCTGCCTCACAGCGCCAGAGACC
>NC_057711.1:136401615-136525631 GCF_004010195.1 Chiloscyllium plagiosum | reverse complement strand
GGTTTCCTCCGGGTGCTCCGGTTTCCTCCCACAGTCCAAAGATGTGCAGGTTAGGTGAATTGGCCATGCTAAATTGCCCATAGTGCTAGGTAAGGGGTAAATGTAGGGGTATGGGGGGTTGTGCTTCGGCGGGGCGGTGTGGACTTGTTGGGCCGAAGGGCCTGTTTCCACACTGTAAGTAATCTAACAATCTAACTCTTCGACTTTGATCTCCAGCATCTGCAGTCCTCACTTTCTCCTCGTTGTTCTGCTTGCAACCCTGATGATGTCATGAATTGACCCTAAAATCCTTAAGGTTATGGATCTTTCCTCCCAAATCTGAACTCACAGACTGACCACATATCAATGGGGAAGGGGAAGTCCGTGTGGTGAGTTAAGTAATTAATGAGATGAAATGCATGCAAATAGACTTCTTGGCACCTTTCTGGTGAGAATGTGACCTCACCATTGTGGGAGAGAGAACTTAATTGTGGCCATTTTTCTCAAGTGAGAATCTAGGTTTTGAACTCTCACCCATGTTCCACGTTCACTATTAGTCTAGATGCCCTGGGAGGAGAAAGTTCCACCGAGAGATTCTGTTTCAAATTTTGACTCCTCCAAACGTCTTTCATGCCAATGTAAGAGTTCTTGTTGACAAAATTGTACTTCTTGTGAAATTAAGCAGCATTATCTGTAGCAAATAATCAATGATAGAGTACCCTGTTTGAAGATTAGACAAAATAACCAAACAATCATTCACAGCAGCAAAGAGTGACAACAAGTAGCTGAAGTCAGTTCAAATAACAGCAACCTTGAACCAGTTCATGAAAGATTAAAGAGACAAACCTATCAGTTAGGTTCCGTTGAAAAGCTTTCTTTGCCAATCTTACAAAGAAAATACAGAGAGACATTTATTAGAAACTGGATCCGTAGAGTCTAATCTTCCTCTGAATGTGATTTGTATTCCTACCTATAGAGTCAAACCTTGTCAACTCATCAGTAACGTAATGAACTAGTATACCAAAAGTGACTAATCCTGATACCATAGAACTGGTTGATAGGGTTAGGGTTTCATTGTTTCTGTCGTAATTGTAACAAGATCAACCAGGTGGACCTCATAGAATCTGAGTTCCCTGATTGGAATTATTAATATGGAGTTGTGGAATTGGGCCTGTGGAATTCATTGCCATGGAGTGCAGTGGAGGCCAGGAGGTTAAATGTCTTCAAGGAAGAGATTGATCAATTCTTAATCTCACAAGGAATTAAGGGATACGGGGAGAATGCGGGTAAGTGGCGTTGAAATACCCATCAGCCATTTTGAATGGTGGAGTGGACTCAATGGGCCAAATGACCTTACTTCCACTCCCATTTCTTATGGTCTAACCTGATCCAGTCAGGGAGCCCTGGCTGACAGATAAAAACAGGAGGGTCAGAAGTTCTTTTCATTCTGAGAGCTAGCTCTGAGGGAGCTGGATCAGTGACAAGGATTTGCCATGTGTAATTAAAGGATGACTTGCTGACAGGATACCGGACTCTGTGGAGTTACTTCAGTTTCTAGTGTTTCAGTATAATCAGTGCTAATGTACCCTGATGACTATATTTGGTTGTGATCAACGTTACAGGTTTGACTGATTTTTCTTTAAGTACTGTATTCCACACACAGCTGAATAAATGGAGGAAAATGGGATGGCATAGTGGCTCAGTGGTTAGCACTGCTACCTCACAGCACCAGGAATCTGGGTTCAATTCCCATCTTGGGCGACCATCTGTGTGGAGATTGTGCATTCTCCTCGTGTCTGCATGGGTTTCCTCTGGTTTTCTCACACAATCCAAAGATGTGTAGGTTGAGTGGATTGCCTGAGGTGTCCAGGGGATTTGCTATCTAGGTGGATTAGCCATGGGAAATCCTGGGATAGGGTAGGGCTGGGTGGGCTGCTTTCACAAGCTCAGCGTGTAGTCAAATGGACTGAATGGCTTGATTTCACATTGTATGTTTTCTATGAAAACCTGCCTGCATTGAAGAAGTGAGTGACTTTTATTTTTTTTTCTGAACATAGAACAATACAGGGGAGAACAGGCCCTCCGGCCTTCGATGTTGCGCCGACCTGTGAACTAATCTAAGCCCATCACCCTACACTATCCCATCATCATCCATATGCTAATCCAAGGACTGTTTAAATGTCCCTATTGTGGCTGAGTTAACTACATTGGCAGACAGGGCATTACATGCCCTTACCACTCTCTGCATGAAAAACCTGCCTCTAGCATCTGTCTTAAATCTATTACCCCTCAATTTGCAGCTATGCCCCCTCAATAAGCAGATGTCATCATCCTAGGAAAAAGATTTTCACTATCCACCCTCTCTATTCCTCTGATAATCTTGTATGTCTCTATTAAATCCCCTCTCAGCCTTCTTCTCTCCAATGAGAAGAGACCCAAGTTCCTAAGCCTTTCCTCATAAGACCTTCCCTCCAGACCATGTAACATCCTGGTAAATCTCCTCTGCACCATTTCCAATGCTTTCACTTGCTTTCTGTAACGGGGCAACCAGAACTGCACACAATATTCCAAGTGAGGCTGCACTAGCATTTCTTTCAGTTGCAGCATGACATCATGACTCCAGAACTTAATCCCTTTACCAATAAAACCCAACATACGATCCACCTGGGTGGCACCTTTCAGGGATCTATGTACATGGGCACCAAGATCCCTCTGCACATCCACATTACCAAGACTCTTTCCACTGACCCAGTACTCTGCCTTCCTGTTATTCTTCCCAAAGCGAATCACCTCACATTTATCTGCATTGAACTTCATTTGCCACTTTTCAGCCCAGTTCTGCAGTTTATCCAAGTTCCCCTGCAACCTGCAACATTCTTCCACACTGTCCACTGCTCTACCAAGTTTAGTATCAAACTTACTAACCCATCCACTTATGCCTGCGTCCAAGTCGTTTATAAAAATGACAAACAGCTGTGGTCCCAAAACAGATCCTTGTGCCACACCACAAGTAACCGGACTCCAGGCTGAATATTTTCCAACAACCACTACTCGTTACTTTCTTACAGAAAGCCAGTTTCTAATCCAAACTGCTAAATCACCTTCAAATCCATGCCTCAGCATTTTCTCCGGTAGCCTACCATGTGGAACCTTACCAAAGGCTTTGCTGAAGTCCACGTACACCATGTCAACTGTCCTATCCTTACCCACATACTTGGTCACCTTCTCAAAAAAGCTCAATGAGGTTTATGAGACACGACCTGTCCTTGACGAATCCATGTAGACTATTTCCAATCAAATTGCTACTTGCTAGATGATTATAAATCCTATCTCTTATAATCTTTTCCAAAACTTTTCTTACAACAGACGTAGGGCTCATTGGTCTATAATAACTTAGGTTTTTTCTATTGCCCTTCGTGAACAAGGGCACAACATTTGTAATCCTCCAGTCCTCTGGTACTAAACCTGTAGACAATGACGACCTAAAGGCTCAGCTATCTCCTTCCTAGCTTCCCAGAGAATTCTCGGAAAAATCCCACCCAGCTCAGGGGACTTATCTACTTTCACACCTTCTAGAATTGATAAGACCTACTCCTTACTAACCTCAATCCTTCCAAGTTTAATAGCCCGTATCTCAGTCTTCTCCTCTACAATATTCTCCTTTTCCTGAGTGAAAACAGGTGAGAAATAACACAGAAAAAGAATTAAGCAATTCAACATTGTATAAAGATGGAAAAACATTACTTTTGTAGACCAATTATCTCTTTCAGTGGTTTTACTAGTAATGTTTCATGTGCGTTTTCCATTTTGATATCACAGTTATTTGCACATCCAAGAAGACTGTATCCAACAGTAACGAAAAGGTATGAGCATTTTATATTATTTAGATCCTTCCTAGAAGCTACGCATTTAAAAGACAAATTCCTACTGCACTAGAGATGTGTGAATTAGCATTTGAAATTGATATGGCCAGTCAGTTGCAGTGTTCCCAAATATTCATAATATAAATCAACAATTTGGATGAGGGAATCAAATGTAATATTTCCACATTTGCTGATGACACAAAGCTCTATGGGATTGTGAGGGTCAATGAGGATGTACAATAAAGAAGCATTAAGGCAATTACAACAAGTTGAGTGAATGAACAAATGCATGGCAGAGGCAAAAGTGAGGACTGCAGATGCTGGAAATCAGAGTCTGCATTAGAGTGGTGCTGGAAAAGCACAGCCAGTCAGGCAGCATCCGAGGAGCAGGAAAATCGATGTTTCGGGCAAAAGCCCTTCATCAGGAATGAAGGCAGGGAGTCTCCAGGATAGAGAGATAAATGGGAGTGGGTGGGGCTGGGGAGAAGGTAGCAAAGAGTACAATAGGTGGATGGGGGTGGGGATGAAGGTGATAGGTCAGAGAGGAGGGTGGGAGAAGGTAGCAAAGAATACAATGGTTGGATGGGGGTGGGGATGAAGGTGATAGGTCAGAGAGGAGGGTGGAGTGAATTGGTGGGAAGGAAGATTGGCAGGTAGAACAGGTCATGAGGATGGTGCTGAACTGGAAGGTTGGCTTTGGGGTAAAGTGGGGGGAGGGGAAATGAGGAAACTGGTGAAGTCCACATTGAAGCCCTAGGGTTGAAGTGTTCCAAGGTGGAAGATGAGGTGTTCTTCCTCCAGGAGTTGGGTAGTGGGTGGGTGGCGGTGAAGGAGGCCCAGGACCTGCATGGCAGATACAACATAATATGAGTCAGTATGGCGTTGTCCACTTGAGTAGGGAAAACAAGACTGAATGCCAAAGTATTACTGAAATGACACTAGATTTGGCAAGGTTAATGTACCTGATATCCTTGTACACTGGTCAATGAGAGCAAGCATACAGAATGTACTAGCAGGCAGGAAGGCAAATGGTAAGTTGGCCTTCATTATGAAGAGTTTGAGTATTTAAATAATGCAGGGAATTATAAGTGTACAAAGCCTTGGTGAGACCACATCTGGAGCACTGCGTAGATTTGGTCTCCTAGTATTGTGGGCGTACAGCAACGGTTCACCAGTTAGATTGTTGGAATGGCAGGATTTGTTGTATGATAAAAGATTGAGTCAACTGGACCTGCATTCACTGGAGATTAGAAGAAATTACAAGGGATCTCATAGACTTGAATGAAATCCAGACAGACTAGACAGACTGGATGTAAGGATGATGTTTCCACTCACAGAGGGTCCACAGAACAAGGGATCACATTCTCAGGAAGTGTGTGGGAAGTATATCAGAGGTAGTCCCTTATCCAGGGCCAACTGCATCCCACCGCATAGCTGGATGGAAAACTGTATATGGTCCTTGCCAATCTGCCAACCCTGGTTCCACAATAGCTGATTACACACAGAAGTAGCCACAGCCTGGCAATGGCACTGGTCTGCTGGCCAGACCTAGTGGGTACAACATGCAGACTGTTGCTTACATGAGAGAGAGAGAACATCCATCTCCAACCTCTTTGTCATGTCATATTCCAAGTACTTGGTTCCATGTCATAGAGATGTACAACATGGTCCAACCCGTCCATGTCGACCAGATATCCCAATCTAATCTAGTCCCATTTTCCAGCATCCGACCCATATCCCCCTAAACCCTTCCAATTCATATACCCATCCAGTTGTCTTTTGAATGTTGTAATTGTATCAGCCTCCACCACTTCCTCTGGCAGCCCATTCCATTCACGCACCACCCTCTGTGTGAAAAAGTTGCCCTTTAGGTCCCTTTTAAATTTTTCCCCTCTCGGCCTAAATGCATGCCCACAATTTCTGGACTCCCCCACCCCAGAGAAAAAAATTGTCTATTTATCCTATCCATGCCCTCGTGATCTTATAAACCTCTACAAGGTCACCCCTCAGCCTGCGACACTCCAAGGAAAACAGCCCCAGCCTATTCAATCTCTCACTTTAGCTCAAACCCTCCAACCAATGTCAATTGCCAATTTCCGCTAACCTACCTATTATGACTCTAAATTGTTTGTAGAAAAGATCAATTGATATGCATGGATAAATGGCACATAAAAGATTTAAGTTCTGGAGTTTTCTCAGTTCCAGGCTCAAGTGCCTAAAGGGAAAAAAAAACACTTTGAAAGATTTGAAAGAGGAAGTGGTATTTCTTTACTGGAACTGGAAGTAAAACAGCACAGCTATGTGGGCAGCTGTAAAGTTCATTGGCAGAGGTGTAGGAGGTGCTGCATATCATCCAGTGCAGTCAGCTACATCGCCAATCACCTTGACTTGTTAGGCCTTTGTGAACAAATGTGCAAGACCGAGAATCAAGCCAAAAATCAATCCATCTCCACCGTAATTAACTCACGTGCAGGTGTTTCTCCTGTGTTCATTTTATCAACTTCTTTACACGTGTCCCATGATATCTTGACCTGCATTCCTTTCGAATTCATTACATTACAAAATATTGCAATTGAGATAAAAAAGAAGAATTGGGAATTCAACAGAAATTCATTCTTTCCCACATTGTGGAAAGCCATACAGCTCTGCAATTCACTTCCATAACCATGTTGGAAAACAGAATAGGTGACTTTTTACATGCCTCAAAGATAATGAGAGATAACACACCAGAATCTGTGTGAAGGGATCTTTAGTCCCAATTCCTTTTAAAATGCCTGTCTTCATGTTCACAGTGGTTTGATTAAATTTAGTTCCTCTTTCTTATTTACCGCTCTCAGGCTTAATTAACCTCTCTCTCTCTCTCTCTCTCTCACACACACATGCACACAGAGACATACACACGTGCATTCACCAGATATGCTACCGCTCTCAGGTTTAATTAACCTCTCTCTCTCTCTCTCTCTCTCACACACACACACGCGCACACACATGCACACAGAGACATACACATGTGCATTCACCAGATATGCACACGTGCACACATATACACACACACAGACACATATGGATACACACAAGCAGATGCATACACATATACACACATGCATGCACAGACACACAGAGGTACACACACATATAGCTGTCAACAGGCAGACATTATCAAACTGAGGAGACAGTGAGATCTACAGATGCTGGTGATCAGAGTTGAGAGTGTGTTGCTGGAAAAGCAAAGCAGGTCAGGCAGCATCTGATGGGCAGGAAAATCAACATTTCGGGCCGAAGCCCTTCATCAGGAACTCTCAACATTACCTAACTGAGCAGTATCAATAATTCTTTACATGCAAGAAGTTACCACCTTCAATAATGAAGGAAAACTCTTCTTGAAATTTCATACCTTTTACTTGTACAAAATACATTTCAAGAATTATGATTCAATAGTTTACACATTGTGGGTGGCACAGTGACTCAGTCGTTAGCACTGCTGCCTCACAGCGCTAGGGATCCAGGTTTGATTGTAGCCTCGGGCACTGTCTGTGTGGAGTTTGCACATTCTCCCCATGTCTGTGTGGGTTTCCTCTGGGTGCTTTGGTTTCCTCCCACAGTCCAAAGTTGTGCAGGTCAGGTGAATTGGCCATGGGAAATTTGTCCCATAGTGTTCAGGGATGTGTTGGTTAGGTACATTAGTCAGGGAAGATATAAAGTAATAGGGTGAGGGAATGGGTCTGAGTGGGTTAATCTTCAGAGGGTCTGTGTGGACTTGTTGGGCCAAATGGCCTGTTTCCACACTGCAGAGATTCTGTATAACTTTTGTGCACTAACCTTTTCGACAACTTCATGTTAACCAATATGCATTCTCCATTTGACTTGGATCTGGGGATCATGGATGGGAGAAAACAGGAGGTTGACACAGGGGTCCCCAATTTACGAACATCTGACTTACAAATGCAATCCCATACAGGGTGTAATTTTAAAGATCCAACATACAAACATTTGCTGTTGTCACGAACAGCTATTTTACATTGTCCTCCATTGTGCTCTGACAAATTGACTTGAGAATGGACTTGTGTGGAACCCACTCGCAGCCTGGGAGCTTGTGTGCCAGGTAATGATCCTTGATTGAAGAGCTGGTACTGGAACAATGGGCCAGATGGCCTCTTCCTTTGATGTAACAGTTCTGTGATTCATTTAAAAACTTCAATACTTTTTGTTTCAACACAAAACAAATGTCTTCTGTTTCAGAGCACCAGATCTATTATACACTATCTGAAAGAGATTATACTTTAGTGCCAGAAAATGTAGTGTGTAGGTGTTTCAGCCAGAAACAGTCACACTCTAAAAGAGCTGACAGCACACTGCAGCTGACATCGTTATCTTCAAACATTATTTGTAGTCTTCACCACACTGACTGCCAGTTTCTTCTCCTGAAGGCTCAAAAGAGATGGAATATAATCAGAGAGCAAATTACAGGACTCTTGCTTCACTGATTCAGAAAAGGAGAAATGTGCAAAGTCTATTCTAACTGAAAACTTCTTGAATGTTTTGTAATGGGTTTATCCTTGAAACTTCTGCATTGAGTATTTGGTCCAGTTCAGATATACTGGCCCACACAACATTTTAGTTTGTTTATAGCTTTTCACTTTTTTTTCTGTGGTGACTTACCTTATTAAGAGTTCTGTCTTCACTAGATTTAAGACCATTCCTGAAGGTTCCCCAATTTGTCTGGATCCAGACTGGATATTTCAATCCATTAGGCTCCAGGGTCAGGAGGGTGAAACCGGTTTTCCTTGATTATCCCCTCGGTTGGTCACAACAAGATTAATTTTAAAAGAATCCCCTTCTTTGTAGATAAAGGAGAAGGTGAGAGCTGCAGATACTGGAGAGTCAGAGTCAAAATGTGTGGTGCTGGGAAAGCACAGCTGGTCAGGCAGCATCCAAGGAGCAGGAGAGCCGACGTTTCGGGCATAAGCCCTTCATCAGGAATGTAAAGGTAATGGTAAAGTCACCATAGTCTTACCAGAACCATTAAACTGCTCTGTCATTAGAGATGTGGTTTAACCTGAGGTCCAGTTGAAGGGAGAGGAAGAGTCCTTCATGGTAACTTCAGCTGTGTGCAGGAATTGAACCCATCACTCTGCATTGCAAACCTGCCATCCAGCTAAATGAACTAACTGACCTCCTCCCAGACCCAAATGAACTTAAAACAAGACAATTTAATTAGACTTTCTCGAAATACAAAACAAAATAGTGAGGGCTGAATTCTATCAGATTTCAGCAAATTGTCAATTTTGGGAAGTTTGCTAGGTGTTTGCAGGTTTTCTCACAGTATTCTCCACAGTTCACCTCATTAGCGATACACCAGTCCTCTGTGGCACACCCCAGTCAGGTGACTTCCGCTCAGCAATGGCAGAAATAATTGCTGCTGCCAGGACATCTTGGGATTCCTGATGGGGCTGTTATTTTTAAAGCTCAACCAGGCACCATGTCAAATGCTGGCAGCCAGGAGTTACCCTTCACAGCATACATTGTGTGGAGGTGCTGGACTGGGATGGACAAGGTCAGAAATCACACGACGCCAGGTTTATTTGAATTCATAAGCTTTAGCGTGCTGTTCCTGTTAACCCCAGCTAGTTCTTCCCTTGCCTCCCACAAATTCTGGGATAGATCCCATCTGGCTCTTGGGACTTGTCTATCTTAATGTATTTCAAGACACCCAAAATTTCCTCCTTCATTATGTTGGCCTGCCTGAGAGTATTCACACACCTTTCCCTAACTTTAACATCTTTCAAACTCCTCTCTTTGGTGACTACTGATGGAAAGTACTCATTGAGTATCTCATCCATTTTCTCTGGCTCTACACGTAAACTCCTTCCTTTATCCTTGAATGGGACTATGCTTTCCTGAGCTAATCTCTTGCTCCTAACATATGTATAAAATGCCTTGGCATTCTCCTTAACCCTGCTGGTCAAGAACATTTCAATGCACCTTTTAGCCTTCCTAACTCCCCGTTTGAACTTCTTTTTACTTTCTCTATATTCTTCAAAGACTTTCTGTTTTTAGTTCCCAGACATTAGCTGAACCAAATACTGGCCAACATTTTCCAAACTGTACCAACAGCAAAACTGTTCATGTGTCTGTCATCACAACTAATGAATCTGACAGCACTCTGGTACCCACATGAAAATCCAAAGATTACTGTCAGGAATTCTCTTTTTGTGTTCCAGGTGTGCTGCTGAAGTTCTTGCTGCTGAAAATCATTAACAATCACTCGAATTGCCTTAACTTTCAGGCGTCCACAATTTGTATGTTATCCATTCCTAAATGTATTTGAGAAGATGATGGTGAGATGCCTCCTTGAACTGTTGCAGTTCATAATGTTTCGGTGCACCTTCAATGCTGTTCAGAAAGAAATGCCTTGGTTTTGACAGTGAAAGAAAGGCAAGGTCAATTCCAAGTCAGGGTGGTAAGTAGATTTGATGGGAACTGGCATGGAGGTGTTTCCATTTCTCTAATGCAGTTGACCATTGAGATGGCAAAAGATTTTGAAAAAGAAGGCTTGGTGAGTTTTTCAGTGCATCTTGTACACCTTGTTGCCACTTTTTTGCCAGTAGTGACGGAGCACAAGTTGAAGGTATGGATGGGGTTCCAATCATGTGGCTTCCTTGTCCTGAAAGATCTTGGGTTCCTGAGTGTTGTCAGAGACATATTGATCCAGGCAAGTGGAACATAATCAATGACACAGCTGACTATTTTACCCTGGACATGGACAGTTGAGGAGTCAGGAGGTGATTTGCTAGTTGCAGAAATCAGATCCTCTGACCCGCTCTTGTTACCAAAATATTTATGTGGCTGATCCAGTTCAGCTTCTGGTCAATCGTGAGCCCCAAATTATTGAAGTGGGAGATTCAGGGATGTGAATGTGTTTAACAGTCTAAGGGAGCTGATTAGATTCTCTCTGGTTGGAGATGGTCATTGGCTGACACTTGTAGTACAAATGTTACTTGTTATTTCTCAACTCAGGTGCTCAATAACATAATATCATCAACCAACACCATTCCTTCCGATTTTACACTCGAGTGAAAATCATTGATGTAACAGATGTCACGTTGATGAGACATGAAGGAGATCATGGATTACATTAAAAAATCTTTCTTGTTTAATGTCAAAATGGACTTTGCTTGACAAAGACATGGCCACAGCTGATTGCATGATGTAGTTTTCCTATAATTTCTGGAAAGTTCCAATCAGAGCATATAAGAGCTTAGACACAATTCTCTGAAATGTCATACACTTGCATTGTGTAGACCTTGTGGTCAACAAACACAAAAGAATAGTCATGGTATGACTTCCCATACCTCTTGGGAGGGTTGGTGTGGACTCAGGTAATAACAATGACTGAAAATGCTGGAAACCAGATTCTGGACTAGAGTGGTGCTGGAAATGCACAGCAGTTCAGGCAGCATCCGAGGAGCATGTAAATCAACGTTTCGGGCAAAAGTCCTTCATCAGGAATAAGGGCAGAGTGCCTAATAGGACAGGTAATGGGGAGGGTGCTGAGCTGGAAGTTTGGAACTGGGGTGAGATGGGGGAAGGGGAAATGAGGAAACTGGTGAAGTCCACATTGGTCTCCTTCCTATTGGAAGGCTGGTATGAAACTTGAAAGGGTTCAGAAAAGTTTTACAAGATGTTGCCAGGGTTGGAGGGTTTGAGCTACAAGGAGAGGCAGAACAGGCTGGGGCTGTTTTCCCTGGAGCATCAGAGGCTGAGGGGTGACCTTACAGAGGTGTATAAAATCATGAGGGGCATGGGTAGGATAAATATATAAAGTCTTTTCCCTGGGGTCAGGGAGTCCAGGACTATAGGGCATAGATTTAAGGTGAGAGGGGAAAGACATAAAAGGAACCTAAAGGGCAACGTTTTCACGCAGAGGGTGTTGTGTGTATGGAATAAGCTGCCACAGTAAGTGGTGGAGGCTGGTACAATTGTAACATTTAAAAGGCATCTGGATGGGTATATGAATAGGAAGGGTTTGGAGGGATGTGAGCCAAGTGCTGACAAATAGGACTAGATTAGGTTGGGATATCTGGTCAGCATGGATGAGTTGGACCGAAGGATCTGTTTCCATGCTGTACATCTCTTTGACTCTATGACTCGATGTCTCCTGATTGCCTGCTGAAGAATTGTCCCTTTGAAAGCCTAATTGTTTCAGATACCATGGAATTCTGTTTCAGTCATCTGAATTAACCTAAACACACAAACCATTTTCTTAATTTCAACATTCTCACTGGAATACCTCATATTCTAATTCCCTTAGGTCTTCATTGTCACTAAATAAAAAAAAATCCTGTTACCAGTAAAATTACTGTAGGTTATTGAACCAAATAATAAGTGGAGCCCTTTCTTTTTGAAAGGACTGCTTATTATTTTGTATATTCTTTTATACCCTCAACTGAAATTTCAAAGAAAACAGCATTTTCCTTTGCAATGAGTCGTATGTGCATTATTTATTAATTCATCTTCCCTATGATAATCATGATCTCAAAGGTACTGATCAGAATGTGGACCTGGGTTTTACATAAAAAATTAACAAAAACTGCATCCCTACTGGAAAAGAAAAGAATTAATCGGTTTGTTTCCCGAGAAAAAAAATCCCATCTGATGTATTATATCCAAGCAAATTAATAAAAATAAAATCCCCTTGCCAGGCATTACTTTACTTTTTAATAGAATTTGATGAGTACCCTTAGTAACAAGTCATGTTTAGCATTAAATGGCACTTTCATTCTCTCATATTCTCGAAGCACAAATCTCCAGTCCTGATAATATACAGATGTTATTCACCACAGAGTTGTTTGTTTTGTCATTTCTAGGCTGAGGACTTTTTATTTTGCCTGTTTAATAGGTGTTACAGAAAAAAAACCTTCTGCAGGGGCAGAAAAAGATGCAGGATCTATTTGAATTCATTTCAAAAAATGAGCAAAAACGTATGTCATTTTATTATAAGCTGTTACTCATGTACTTGACCAAAGAGTGCAGTCAATTTTTTGTTAAAGGTAACAAAATAAAATTGAAGTGAAATAAGATTTTGATATGATGAATATACTCATTTTTTGATAATACCCATAATTAGTTAATCAACACCTCAATTTTAATATTATCACCTTTGTTTCTAAATTCTGTCAGAACCTCTCACTTCCTTTCTCTGTAATATCTTCAAATCCACGAACCTTCTGAGATATCTGCACGCCTACAACTCTGGCCTGATTTATTTACTCATTGACTGTCATATCTACTGATGTCGAGTCTTTGAGGTCTGGAATTCCCAACATAGACCTATCCATTTCTCCACCTTCCTTTAAATAAGTCTTCTTAAATCTTCGATGGAAATTTTGACCATCTGCCTTAATATCTCCTTATGTGGTTCAGTTTCATATTTCCTTTGATAATTCTCCTGTGAGGCACCACAGGAATTATTTGCTGGTTTAATGATGCTACATAGGCGCAAGTTGTTGATGGACGTTTTTCACCGTACTTAGGTACACGTAACTGCAATTAAATCAAACAATCTATGCAGGACAACAACTGTGTATTGTGACTTTGTGAAAAATAACAAAAGTTTTTGATAAAAGATTTAATCAAAAATAAATGGATGATATGTTAAAGACAGAGTTATGGGGGAAGGGCAAAAAGACACTGGGTCAACAAAGTTGGTTTTAAGAATAATCTTAAACAATTAGAGAGATGTGTAGTGACAAAGGACTTGGAGGATTGGTAAGGTTTTGGGCAGAATTTCAGTGGGGATTGTAGTAGTACAGAGGTAGAAAGGGGAAAGGATGAGAATGTGTTTCGATATTAAAAGCAATTTGCAACCAATATAAATCAGTGAGAGCATTGATAATGGGGGGGCGATGAGACTTGATGTGGGACGGGATAGTCAAGGGGTCAGGAGAGGTGATGGAAAAGAGGAATGGTGCAGGGAGAGAAGGAGAATCAATTGTTGTAAAGCTCTGGATTTGATCAGATTGGTAAGAATGGAATCAAGATTACACCCCCTGAGCTGGAGAATGATGATAAGATGCTGGAAGAGGATGCTTTCACTGGTCATGTCAAAAGCTGCACAAGAAGGGATGATACCCCAAGGTTATGATGGCAGAAAATAGCATGCACCATTTTGCTGAAGATATCTTTAAATTATAGATAGAGTGGAAAGTTGATTTCAGAGATTTAACCATGCTTTTACAGAAGATAAATAGAGACAGATTTGGTACGTGATAACATACTTAATCATTTTGGAGAGGGAATGGATGTTGTAAATGAGGTAATATTCTCAGAGAGACATGGCTTAGGAACAGGAAAAGATGGCTGTTTTGAAGGAGAAAATTACAATGTCAGAGGAGGTAGGAACATTGACAATGACAATTCCTGAAGAAGGGCTCATGTCCAAAACGTCGATTCTCCTGCTCCTTGGATGCTGCCTGACCTGCTGCGCTTTTCCAGCAAAACATTTTCAGCTCTGATCTCCAGCATCTGCAGTCCTCACTTTCTCCTACATTGACAATGACAGCCATATAAGTGACTAGAAAGGGCCTTGGGGCAGCCTGCATGTAGTCAGAGATCTCAGGACAAAATGAGCTTGGATAATGTTTAAGGGAAGATACGATAGAAAATACTCATGATTTGGAGGTGATGGTGTTGGATTGGGGTGGACAAAGTTAAAAATTACACAACACCAGGTTATAGTCCAACAGGTTTATTTGGAAGCACTAGCTTTCGAAGTGCTCCTTCTTCATCAGGTGGTTGGGTTGCACGCTGCGAAGAACATGACAAAGTTTTCTTTGGCTCTCGGGAAGTACTGGACATCTTGAGCTATCTTGAGAATATAACTTTTAAAAAGTTCTGCGATTTACATATGAAGGAGCTGAAACTAACATGGTCACTCTAAAAGATGGAAGACATCAGCTAAATTTGTTTAATATTACATTCCATAACACTGCAATCCTGTGGCTATAATATCTCCTTATCTGTCTTATAATTCTGCTCCACAACCATTTGATGAAGAAGCGGTACTTCAAAAGCTAGTGCTTTCAAATAAACCTGTTGGACTATAACATGGTGCTGTGTGATTTTTAACATAGAAAATAGACAATTCGGCATTTTCTTAAGACTAGGGAACCTATGCTGATTGATTCAGTGTTTTAAGCAGTAGCTGTAATGTGCATTTCCTGTAGAAAATTAAAATGCCTACATTACCTGTTTGATTTTCACTACTGAGGAAAACCTGCCTGTTCTGTATTTAACTGAATAACAACAGTAACTTGTGTTTATATCCTGCCTTTGACATAATAAAACTTGCCAAGGCCCTTCACTGAGGAATTATAAAATAAAATATGACACTGAGTATCAGAAGAAGATAATGGAGCTAAAAGTTTGGCCAAGAAGTAGGTTTTGAGCCTATCTTAGAGGGAGGGAGGTGTGGAGGTGATGAGCTTTGAAGGAGAATTCTAACATATAGCCTAGTCACCAATGATGGAGTGACCAAACCTGGAGACTGGCAAAAGGTTAGAATTAGAGAGAGAGTGCAGAGATTTTCAAGGATTATAGTGCTGGAGCAAGCCTCAAAGTTAAGAAAGAGCAAAACCATGGAGAAGGTTTGAGTAATAAAGAAATTCTGAGTGGGGACTTTTTTTCAGTGGAGTTTAGGAGGTTGACAGGTGACCTCATAGAAGTTTATAAAATCCTGAGGGGTATAGATGGAGTTAATGGCAAGTGTCTTTTCCCTAGGATGGGGCATTTCAATGCTAGGGGGGCATATTTTTAAGGTGAGAGGAGAGAGATTTAAAAAATACATGAGGGCAAATTTTTTACACAGCGGGTGGTTCACATGTGGAATGAGCTTCTAGAGGAAGTAATGGCTACAGGAAAAGTCACAATGTTTAAAAGACACTTATAAAAATACACAAATAAGAAAGGTTTACAGGGTATGGATCAGGAATAGGCAAGTAGACCTGGTTTAGTTTGGGATTATGTTCTGCATGGACTGGTTGGACCAAAGGTTCTGTTTCTGTGCTTTATGACTATGAATCTATATATGAGAATAAATATGAAAGTGGATGGGTTGCTGGAATAGGACACAATGTATATCAGTGAGTACAGGGTAAGTGAATGAAGGGACCATTATGAGATAAGACATGGACAGAATAGGTTTGGCTGAGCTCAGGTTTATACAAGGAGAAGAATGTGAATTGGAGCAAAGGAGTATCTAAATCGTCAAGTTTGGAGTCAGCAAGAATATTGGATATTCACATTAATGTACTCTGTAGTAATCACATCTTTCCATTTTTATGTATATAGCAGTTTGAAGAAGAGAAAATGCAATAAGAGAAGAAAAATCTCAAAAGTAAATTATTTGGTTAAATAGAAATCTGAAGTTAAAGCGCAAGATGCTGGAACTATTCAGTAGGTCAAGTGGAGAGGTCCATGAGGAAAGAAAAATGTAGTTAACATTTCTGATTAAAGAAAGGGCTCTAATGAGCTGAATCATTCACTTAATTTCTCCTGTTTTTATTCAAAAGTAAAAATAATGTGACATAGCCACTACCTGACAATACATTATGAAATATGCTCTGAAACTTGGGAGCAACATCTTTGGACATCCATTAATTAGTGTGTAGGAAAAACTTAGATCTAGTGTACGAATGGTCAATATTATAGAGCAAAGAATTAGATTTTTTGAAGATAGAAAATAATACTTTATTAGAAAAGCCAGTTCCATTCTGAACAATGGTTTTATCATAAAATCAGAAATTTACAAGTATTAAAAACTTTTACGTAATTGGATGAGCTTACAGACAACAATGTTTATCTGCTTTTGCTGAGTTTAGATGATTTTCTCACAAACACCACTTGAACAGTGGCACAGGCTAATTTAATACAGTTCCATGTTAATAAAAAAGTATTATGTTATAGACTTTCCATAGGTAGTTTCCAAACAACTTTTCAGTTGAAATTCCACCAGAAGGTGTCCATTTTAATACTGACACATAGCATTATCTATATCTAGGGACATCAACATGGGAGATCCACAAGTTCTTACAATACTGGATATGATAACAATATTTAATTACCACTTAATTCTAAATCTGTGCCTCTTTGCTAGCTCTTCAGTGACCAGTAAAAGTACTTACTCACTATTTGGCTTCACAGGGTCTTTAAAACTTTTCAATATGCCTTCTAGATCCTCTCCTAATCTCATCTCCTCCAAAAAAACCTCAGTTGTTTTTCAGTTATAACTTTACAGCTTCTTCAACACAGAATCCAATTATGCAATTGGCACAAGAGAAACATCAGTTGTTATGGGGTGGCCCTCGCTTTTTGAAAGAAAATACTTATGTATCAAAATGCCCGTCAACCAATTGAAGTTGATATTGGTGCATTTCTTATTTGTTTATGCAATCATATCTGAATTGTGTCAAAAGGCCACTTGCACCATTACATCGGCACTGCCTCCCTGACTGAGTGTCATGACTTTGTCATTTTCCCACTTTTTCCCCATAAGCCTGCACATTATTTCCACTCAGGTAATTGTCTAATGTGCTCATGACTACTTTGATGTCCATAAGGACTCCCACAAATTTTTACAGATGTACCAAAGAAAGCATTCCATCTGGATGCACCAGTGCTTGATAGGAAAACTGCCCAGGACCGTAAGGAACTACAGAGAGTTGTGAACACAGCCCAGTCCATTCCGCAAACCAACCTCGCATCCATTGGCTCCATCTATACTTCATGCTGGCTCAGAAAGGCAGCCAACATCATCAAAGACCCCTCCCACCCCTGTTATAATCTCTTCCAACTTCTTCTGTCAGGCAGAAGATGCGGACGCTTAAACACACATAGCAACAGATTCAAGAACAGCTTCTTCTCCGCTTTTATTAGACTTCTGAATGGACCTCTCAATATTCAAAACACAATGTCGATCTTGCTTTTTGTGACTTTGTATTCCTGCCTCTGTTTGATCACCTTATGATCTTTGTGTGTCATGATCTGCCTGTACTGCACGCAGAACAAAAATTTTCACTGTACTTAGGTACATGTGACAATAATAAATATAATCAAGTCAACTCAAATTGATTGAAGCTGCCTCACCATATGCCCAAGTAATACATTTCAGAGATGTGCAAGTTACTGCATGAAAAACATTTCTTCCAACATCATACTGATTTCTTTAGAAAATCCTTTTAAATCCATGTCCTCTCACTCATTCCAACCTCTTTGGTATTCCCAAGTCAGAATTATTTCTGCATATGGAATGTGGCACTTCATTCTAAAATCTTAGAATTTATGACTTTTGTTGCCTCCAGACAAGTAAATTAGGGAGCAAAATATTTACTTTGAATAGTTTTTTTTTTCAAAATCTTAATTGGGTATTCATTCTTCAAATGACAAAGTAAAAACAAAAGGGTCTGGGAAATATGTGTGGTACTGTTCCTAGCAGATTGGGGAATTTGCAATTTTGCTGAACAAGTGTGATCATGTAGAGCTAGGGCTATAAGCAACACTGACATTATTTTCTCAAAGAAAACAAAAAAAATCTCATTCTAAAGCAGCAGTAATTTCAAGATCATAGTGCCTGAGAGAACTAATAGAAGTGAATGGTTATTTTTGCACTGGCAGTACAATCTGTTTGAGCTAGATTTGTTCAATGTAGTTTAGTAAGTAGGAAATGAACTGGAGGAAAAGTAAAAGTGATTTTTTTAAAAGTCAGTTTAAATAATTGCATTTTTTTTCTGACATAGACTCAAGAAAGCCAACAAACCCTGTTCTGGTATTTATTGAATTCCTATTAGTGGGTTATTTCCACGTCCAGTTTATCTATACCATAATAGCCTTATGAAAAGGAAAAAAAAACAGCCTAGCAGACAAAACATCTAATATTCTGAACCATAATCAATTTGAGGTGACACTCCCAAATCAATTTATCCCAACCTTGTTTAACCATGGTAGCAAACTTTTATAAAAGTCATTAATCAATGCTGTAGGAATTAATGCTTCAGAAATTACATGTATGCTACAATGTAAACAATTTTCATTTATAAAGCACACTGTAGAAAGTTATCACAATGCACTGGAGTGACGATGTGGACAGTGGGAATAAGGGAATGAATGAGATCTAAGAGAGCTAAAGGAATAGGAACCTAGTGGTGATAGGAAAGTTACAGATGTGAGCAAAAACACATGCTTGAAATGATGAATTTTTAGAACTTCTTAAAGATAAATTAGAAAGGAATACCATTAGCTTGGCAGCCATGCTGTGGAGGTGCCAGTGTTGAACTGGGATGGACAACGTTAGGAGTCTCCACCTGGTGAAAGGGCAGCACTCCAAAAGCTCATGATTTCAAATAAACCTGTTGGATATAACCTGATATTGTGTGACTTCTGACATTAACTTGGGTCGCAGTGACTGAAAGGTGCATCAGTAATACTGGAACAAAAAGGTGGGTGGATTCACACAGGACTGGACGATGAGAAAGGATGTGTAAGCTGGAGGAGGTTGCAGAGAATGAATTATTTGAAACTCAAGCAATTACAGGAGAAGAAGAACTTTTATTTTCAATAATTAGTGGCACAGCTATGCAATATGGCACAGCAAGGAAAGGAGAGATAGTGCAAGATGATTTCATTTGGAGTGGGACACAGGTAGCTAAATTTTGGACTACTTGTTGTTTTACAATGAATAGAAGATCAGGATAACAAGAAGGACATTGGGGTGATTGCAGCTCCGTGGTTCAATTACAATGGTGCTAAAATGGAAGAAGGCGAGTAAGGCTTTAGAAGCAGAAGTGCGTATGCTTATTATCATAAATGGCGAGCAATTTACTTCTGAGTTGACCAGGATGTCAAGGCCTTGTTTGGACTTCTTGAACCTAAATGTGTGAATGGGGAGGGTATGGAATTAATAGACAGATTGGGTTTTAGGTTTTGCTGGAACTATCACTGTTCTTCACTAAATGTTCCAAAGTCCTGCCATATTTCTCCAAACTGATCTAATTTTCAGCTCCCAGGTCCCTTCTCTTTTATTTCTCTCATTGTCTTCCATTTGCTGTCAGAAAACCTGTGCTGTACCCGTGAGAGCGGGTGTCATCCATTTCCCAGCAGAACCAGGTTGCTCCTGCATGTGCAGAACTCTTTTGCATAGTATCTGAAGCAAAGAAGGATTCATCTTATGGACATTGTCAGACACTTTATAGCAGTAACTACCAAGCACAAGCCACGCTCGATAAGAAAACCAGATGTTGCCCCATTGATAAACAATCTATTAACACTAAGGAAGATGGTGGGAATGTTAGGTTGAGCTTCTGGACCTTAACCCAAACATCTTATTGAACTTTCCTGCTTGTGACTCACAGTACCAAATTTACCATACTTTTATTTACTCATTCATTGTTGTCACTAGCTGGACACCACTTATTGAATGTCCCTAGTTATCTTTTAGAAGGTGGTAATGAGCTGCCTTCTTGAACTGTTGCAGTTCATGTTCTGAAGGTAGACGCACAATGTTGTTAGCAAGGGAGTTCCAGGATTTTGACCAAGAACAAGTGAAGGGATGGCGATATATTTCTAAATCAGGATTGTGAATGGCTTAGAGTGGAACTTCAAGGTGGTGGTGAAACTATCAATCTGCTACCCTTGTTCTTCTAGGTGGTAGTGGATGTGGGTTTGGAAGATGTTGCCTAAGGATCTTTGGTAAATTTCTGCTATGCATCTTACACACTGCTGCTACTGAGCACCAATGGTAGAAGTGTTGGTTTTTGTGGATGTTATGCCAATCAAGCAGGCTGTTTTGTCTGAGATAGTGTCAGGCTGTTTGAGTGTTGTTGGACTGAAGAACATATGCTGACCCATCCATACAAGTGAGTACTATACCATCACATTTCTGCAGTATTCCTAGCCTCTGAACTCTCTTGTAGCCTCTGTATTTATATGGTTAGTCCAGTTTAGTTTCTGGTCATTAGCACCCAATATGTTGCTGGTAGAGGATTCAGTGGTGGGAAGGCTATTGAATGTAAAGTAGCAGTGGTTGTTAGATTGTCTCTTATTAGAGACAATCATTACTTAACATTTGTGTGGTGCAAATGCTCCTTTCCATTTTTCAACTCAAGCCTGGATATTGTCCAGATCTTGCTGCATTTGGACATGGACTACTTCCAGTATCTGGGAAGTCTTGAATGGTGCTGAACATTGTGCAATCATCAGCGAATATCTCTACTTCTGACCTAATGACAGAGGCAAAGTCATTGATAAAGCAGCCAAAGATGGTTGGATCAAGTTCACTAACCTGAGGAACTCCTGCAGAGATGTCCTGGAGCTGAGATGACTGACTTCTAACAGCCACAACCGTCTTCTTATGTGCTATATGACTCCAACCAGCAGAGACGTTTCTAACTGATTTCCATTGACTCCTGTTTTACTAGACCTTCTGATATCCTCAGTCAAATTTGGCCTTGATATCAACGGCTGTCACTCTCACCTCCCCTCTGGAATTCAGTTCTTTTGTCCACATTTGAACCATGGCTGTAATGAAGTCAGAAAAATTGGGATATTTATGTGCTCTCTTCCTCCAGTGAGTTGCTTAATTGTCTACCACCATTCATGACTGGATGTGGCAGGACTGCAGAGCTTAGATCTGATCCATTGGTTAGGGAATCATTTACTTCATCAATCAGTTGCTGTTAATGCTGTTTGGTGTGCAAGTAGTCCTGATTTGGACCTTTCCCAGATACCTCATGTTTTGGTATGCCTGGTGTTGCTCCTGTCATGTCTTCCTGCACTCTTCATTGTCGTCATCAGGTCTGAGGTTGTACTTGAACCCAGAGTTTCTGGACTAGAGGTTGTGACACTCCTATGCACCACCCTCTTTCTGTGACAAGAAAACTTGGTTCAGCTCTTTGAAGAAAATGAGGCAGAAATGTGACCTGTAACTATCTTCAGTGATTGCTTGTCTTAATAAGGTTTCCAAGTCTGGATGGACATATTCTGGCAGAAAATAGGGTAATTAGACTGTCAGTTGAAAATGAACAATATGCACCACTATGGGGAGAAGTGAATTGCTAATTCAGAGAGGCAGTGTTGACGTAATGGGCCAAGTGGCCTCCTTTTGCACCATTGCATATCATCGAATGACTTTCTCAGTTCAACTGCCTGTCCCTCAAACACCTGCCATGGGTCACCCAACACTTGCATCATCTTGAGCTTTGTCTTCACAAGTCTTTCACTGTGCCTTGTTTTTGACTTCTGAAAATTTGTTCACCCTCGTGAAGGAGCAACGCTTCCCGTGGTGACGGGGCATTGGGAATGGGTACTTACAACCAGAATTATGACATTTGTCTTCTGAGCAGGTGGTATCATGGAAAACTCAGTTGTGTTTTTAGATCAGTTTGTTCAAGGATGTTAACCGCTTCATGCATTATCCTAGATGTGATCAAATAAGCTCAATCTGTTGTTAATTTTAAATCTGACATAGATAATATTTTGTCAAGCAAAGGTAGTAAGAGCTTATGGAGGAAAGGCAGGTATATGGAGTTAGACCACAGGTCCCATTGAATGGCATTACAGGCTTGAGGGACTGATGGCCTACTCTCATTCATATGTTCTGAAGGATTTG
This sequence comes from Chiloscyllium plagiosum, assembly GCF_004010195.1. Taxonomy (NCBI): domain Eukaryota; kingdom Metazoa; phylum Chordata; class Chondrichthyes; order Orectolobiformes; family Hemiscylliidae; genus Chiloscyllium; species Chiloscyllium plagiosum. Next base: position 136,503,131 of record NC_057711.1, on the reverse strand, counting down.
TTCAGGAGTTCTAATGAAAAATGATCAATCTGAAATGGAACCTCCACTTCTGTCTCCTCAGGTGCTGTCTGATTTGGGAGTAATTTTCAGCATCCTCTGTCTCTATTTCCTCACCCTGTGCCATCAGTATTTTTGACAGCAGCAAATAAGGGGTTTCAGACAAAAAAGAGGTCTGCTTACTCATGGAAGCAATTACTGAGCTTTGAATGTGAAACAAATTGTTGGGAGGAAATAAAATGTTGAACATTATCTGCTAATAATATGAATGTCCACTTTAAATGGCCATTAAGTAGCTTAATCAAGAACAGAATGTGCTGGAGAAATTCAGCAGATCTGGCTTCATCTGCGGAGAGAAAGCTTATTTCAGTTTCATTGAAGGTGGTGAAAAGATAATGCGAATTGAGATTACCTTTTACAGTTTTCTCACAACACTTGCTAAAAGCTAAAGAGTTTTAACTTCAGTAACTTCACATAAAGTTATGTGTTACATTACAACTGATGTAATTGACCACCCAGGGACGGAGTGATCACGCCAGAAACCTCGGGTTCGATTCCACCCTCGGGTGACTGTTTGTGTGGAGTTTGCACATTCTCCCCGCCTCTGTCTGTGTTTCCTTCGGGTACACCGGTTTCCTCTCACAATCCAAATATATGCAGGTTAGGTGAATTGACTGTGCTAAATTGCCCACAGTGTTCAGGGATGTGTAGGTTAGGTGCATTAGTTCAGGGGTAACTTAAAGTAATAGGATAGGGGAATGGGTCTGGGATGGCTACTCTTCGGATGGTTGTTGTGGACTTGTTGGGCCAAATGGCCTGTTTCCACATTGTAGGGATTCTATCATTCCATGATTCTATGTGATGTTGAAATTGCTTTACATTGGTGCAAAATGGGTAGCCTAGCTAGCTAAAGAAAGAGGAAACTACATCATTGCATCTGACAATGTGAATTAGCCCAGTTGATCTAAATTTTGCCTTTAAAATGATAAGATTGTTGCTCAAGAGAAAAGTGGAATGTGTGGTGCTCAGTTATAGAACATAGAACATAGAAAAGTACAGCACAGAACAGGCCCTTTGGCCCACGATGTTGTGCCGAGATTTAATCCTAATGTAAAATATAGTAACAACCTACGCACCCCTCAACTCACTGCTGTCCATGTGCATGTCCAGCAGTTGCTTAAATGTCCCCAGTGACTCTGCTTCCACCACCAGAGTTACTGGTTACATGAGGTCAAAAACATTTTTAAGAAGCTGGTCTTGATACTTTTGTGGGATATACTGGCATCAGGTGGGTTTATTTTAAAGTGCTGCTAGAAATAACTGCAATAGCTAGGTTAGTTTGTCACAGAACTGACAGAAGGGGAGCTGTACTCAAACTTAAAAAAAAAATGATGACAAGCCAAGACAGGTCTGTCTTGCGCTTGCTCTCTCTCTCTCTCTCTGTCTCCATGTCTCTGACTAGTAAGGAAATAGCACCCAAAGAGTCTGATAAATTGAACTTCTAACTCGTGTGAAAATGTTAAGCAACAGAATTGAGGATCTTCTACAGTAAACAGCAATAGGACATCATCAGCAAAAGCCAAAAATACTGTGAGAAAGACACCTCAGTCCAACCTTCGTGTTTGAACTCTTGATCCACACAATTTGTTCCATTTTACCCGTGATATTTCTGCAGAACTGTTAGTCTTGTCCAATCTGTTTGTGAATGAATGTGTTGAGAATGTGTTTTGAGATTTAAAGCAGGTATAGTTTAAATCTGCACATTAGTGATTAACCATTTTGCCAGTTGGTTAAAGGATAAGGTTGTTTACAATAAATAAAGTTTTTTTTTGTTTATTGATAAAACTATTGAGAGCTTCCTTTGTCTTAGTGGTCAAAGTCAGATAAATTAACCATTTACTGATTAAGTTGATCATTTGTATTACTGTGACAATTGGTGGAAAAATAGGGCTTGAACTTCAAAGCAATCTTCTCAGCAGCGCTATGACACGTGCCTGACCTTAAATCTTGATGGAAATATCATTTCTCCTGCTATTTCACACTCTCTCCACCCCTGTTATCGCACCCACCAGGTCAGGGTCTACCCCTCTCACCACTGCATGCAACATCTTCACACACTCACCGCAATACCCTGACATTACTAACCCTTCAAGGTTTCCTTATTCTCTACTGACTCATGGGACACCTTGCCACTTTCGCCCCACCTGTAGCAGCATTAACAGCTGAGCCACCAACTTTCACTACACCCAGAGTCTCCCCTTGTCTCATTCCAGGAGAAAACTGCTCACAATAGGCTGGAGAGAGCCAAAACAGAGGAATGAGTACATCCAACATGCATCTCCTCCCCACCCATCTCTATAACGAGAGGATCCTTGCTTGAGCAGGGAGAATAGAGACTGCTCACGTGGTGATGCGAGACCCCCCGCCATTTCCTGGGAACCATGTAAGACTCATTGTCAAATATTGTTCTGCTCTCCCAATATCACGCATAGAACATAGAACATAAAACAGTACAGCACAAGAACAGGCCCTTCGGCCCACCCATGTCTGTGCCCATCTTGATTCCATAGAGTTATACAACATGGAATAAGGTCCTTCGGGGAGAAAGTGAGGTCTGCAGATGCTGGAGATCAAAGTTGAAACTTTATTGCTGGAACAGCACAGCAGGTCAGGCAGCATCCAGGGAACAGGAGATTCGACGTTTCGGGCACAGGCCCTTCTTCAGGATTCCTGAAGAAGGGCCTGTGCCCGAAACGTCGAATCTCCTGTTCCCTGGATGCTGCCTGACCTGCTGTGCTGTTCCAGCAATAAAGTTTCAAATAAGGTCCTTCGGCCCACCTGTCCATGCCGACCAGGTTTCCCAAACTGCAATAGCCCTATTTACCTGTGTTTGGCCCATATCCTTCTAAATCTTTCTTATCCATTTAACCTGTGCATATGTCTTTCAAATAATTGTACCCACCTCAACCACTTCATCTGGCAGCTCATTCCATAATTGCACCACCTTCTGTGTGAAAAAGTTGTCCTCTCATTCCCTTTTAAATCCCTCTTCTCACCTTAAAACAATGCTACCTAGTTTTGAAATGCCATATTCTGGGGAAAAGACTTTTAACTATTCATCATGTCCCTTATGATTTTGCAAACCTCTATAAAGTCACATCTCACCCTATTATGCTCCAGGAAAACAAGGTTCCAGCCTATCCAACCGCTCCTTATAACACAAAAGTCTTCGCAATATCATTGTAAATCTTTTCTGCACTCTTTCCAGTTTAATAACATCCTACCTATAAGTATTGCTATTGTATTTGCTTCCACCACCTCCCTTGCTTGTGCATTCCAGGCACCTGCTATCTGCATAAAAAAAAAAATCCTCACACATCTACTTTAAACTTTTCTTCACCCATCTTAAACCTATGCCCCCTAGTATTTGACATTTCCACTGTAGGAAAATGACACTGAGTATCCCCTCTATCCATGCCTCTCATAGTTTTATATGCATCAATCATGTCGTCCCTCAGCCTCCAATACTCTCATGAAAGCAATCCAAGTTTGTCCAACCTCAGACTGCACTTACAGCGTCCTCTCCAGGTTTGGTGGCAGCCATTTTCATTCCCATTATGTATTTGCGATTTGGGTGAGGTTAGAAGGCAACAATGGTCATGTTTATGGAGAGAGTCACAAGTTCAGTCTCTCTGTCTAGCAGTCCCCAAATCTTCACCTTCCCATCTTCCTTGCCCTCCCTGCCAACCCCATTAGCTTTGATCTTACCCACGCTTACACCCAAACCATTTATTTAACTGTTCAACAATGTACTTTACCACTTGCACCCAAACATGTTGCGTGATAATATAACACCAGATCTGGTAGTGCACTGGTCCTCCTCCCTCACTCACCTCATTGAAGTCTATTGCAAGTGCTGCCTGTCCAAGAGGGCTCATGCCCAAAGCGTCGACTCTCCTGCTCCACGGATGCTGCCTGAGCTGCTGTGCTTTTCCAGCACCACACACTTTGACTCTGATCTCCAGCATCTGCAATCCTCACTTTCTCCTCACTGTTGAAAGGCTAACTGTACTCCCTGCTAATCCTCCCACTCTCCCATTCTTTATAAATCCCCCTCCTTGTGTATTGAGGTGCCTCCCTTCACTCTTTTAGCTCCTAAATATCGCAGCATGGAACCTCCAATCCCCACAATTCACACACCCAGTTTTACTGCCAGATCACAGCAACATCCTTTCCCACCCTGACCTCCAGTGGTGAGACCCCAGCAGTCCCAGTGGCCTACTTTACTGACCAATGTCAAACGATGGCCTTGACTGGTGAATAAACAAACCCTCAAATGATGTCCCTGAGCTCCCTGACTGACTTACCATGATTCTCCAGACAGGCTGAACTAGACCTGACTGTGGCTCACTTTCTGGACTGTGGATGTACAAATCCTGACCTTGACCCTGACCATCTCAAGGCAGTCGACTGATTGTGTCCAAGACCCTGGACACAAACCAGATAGTGCCTTTGGCTTAATGGGCTGGTAGCCCCAGAGTGAAGGCTATATGCCTTGAACTGACTGAGGACTACTTCACTTGGACTTTGAGACATGGTCAAATGGTGGAGCACAGGCAGTGTGTGTTTGCTGTGTAAGCTCTGGCACATGGTATGGCTGTAACATTGATGCAGCACGGTCCCAAAAAGCAACTTGTTCACCCCATTGAATAAACGCTGAGCAAGACCATGACAAGCCGCATGGCATCTTCCACCTTGGGAGCTTACAATCGCACGGTGGCAGAGTGGTCAGCACTGCTGCCTCACAGCGCCAGAGACCCGGGTTCAATTCCCGCATCAGGCGACTGACTGTGTGGAGTTTGCACGTTCTCCCCGTGTCTGTGTGGGTTTCCTCCGGGTGCTCCGGTTTCCTCCCACAGTCCAAAGATGTGCGGGTCAGGTGAATTGGCCATGCTAAATTGCCCGTAGTGTTAGGTAAGATGTAGATTAGATTACATTACAGTGTGGAGCGGGAATTGAACCCGGGTCTCTGGTGCTGTGAGGCAGCAGTGCTAACCACTGTGCCACCGTGCCGCCCACATGTAGGGGTATGGGTGGGTTGCGCTTCGGCGGGGGGATGTGGACTTGTTGGGCCGAAGGACCTGTTTCCACACTGTAAGTAATCTAATCTAATCTAATCTAATCTAGAATTCACCATCTTTCAAATCTCCCCACCACTCTCATCCCAAGTCCACCCCTCCAACTCAGCACCATCCCCTTGACCTAAGCTAACCTGTCCACTTTCCTTCCCAGCTATCTGCTCCACCCTCCCCTTCAATCTATCACAACTACCCCCCACCTGCATCTACCTGACACCATCCCACCTACCTTCCCCCAGCCCCTCTCCCCTCTATTTATTTCTCAGCGCCCCTTCTCCCTCCCCCGTCCTGATGAAAGGCCCTTGACCCCTGCTCCTCTGATGCTGCTTGACCTGCTGCGCGTTTTCCAGCTCCACACTTTACCAACTCTGTCTGAACTAAAAGGAAAGGCAAGGCGGAAGTACTGTGAACCTTTGAACTCTGTGTCAGGGGTCAAAGAGGAAAAGGTCAAGACCAGGCAAGGCTCTGAGCATCTAGGATGGCCCAAAGTCAATGACCACTGAGAGAGCAAACAAGGAGCTCTGGAGTACACTCTGATTGAATCCATGAGTGGTGCTTGTCCCCATGTTGCAGAGTGTCTGGTAACAGTAAGACAAAGAAAGGTGCAGGTATATTCCAAAGTGCAATGTTGAAATGGAGAACTGTGTTATAAGTGGGTCAGAGCTGTGCTGTAATAGTGCAGCGAGGCTGGTAATTACTGATACCAACCTCTGTGGAGAAGGTGTGTACTAGTACTCAGTGCCCTTAGCACATGTCTTGAGGTATTCATGACTGGAGATGGAAAGTTATATACAAAGCATAAACATCACTGCTCTTGTGTCTCAGTCATAGCGTGGAAAAATATAAAGCAGACCCAGAGGGCCCTCTTGTGGGTAAGAAACGCAACTCCCATTTAGGATTTTGTGGCACAGTGATAATGCCCCTACCTCAGAGCTGTGGAGGCCTCAGTTCAAATCCCACTTGCTCTAGAGCTGTGTAATAATATCACTGAGCAGGTTGATTGGAAAGTAGATTAAAAAAAAACAGTAGACCCAGAAGGTTTTCTTGTGGCGCAATAGAGTGTCCCTATCCCCGGAACAGGAGGCCTGCTCCAGAGGTGTGACATGACTGAGCAGTTTGATTCAAAATTACGTTTAAAAAAAGTCATGCAGTCCCGGAGAGAACTCTTGTGGTGCAGTGGTAGTATCCTTACCTCAGAGACGGGGGACCTGAAATCTGGTCCCACCTGCTCCAGAGGTGTGTAGTAACATTTCTGAACAGGTTGATTAAAAATAAAAGCAGACTTAACTTGTGCCCGGTTGTCCTTGGAGAGGGAATACGCAGTGTCTCTGAGGTTTACAGCAAGGGGTTAGAGTGCTTTATTTTCCCTTCCAATTCCATTTTGATGTAGTCCCCTTTCTACTCTCCCTAACTCCCCCTCAACTTCTACTGGTTAAATCACTCTTAATGCGCTTTGCTTGTAAATATTCAATTGGCCGAAGGTTGATTTACTGGTGGTGATGAGTAGTTAAAAACAAAAAAAAAGTCACAGTGATTTGCTGGTGGAGAAAAGGTTTGGTTATGTGTGATAGCAGTATTGGGTATATACACACACACATATATATATATATATAAAAGATTCAGGAATGGATTTGCAATACTGTTTATTCTGTGCTGGAACTTTTCTATGTATGCCACAACTAATGGCTGAGTTTTGGTGTTCAAAAATAAATAATGCTTCTTTCCAGTCAGACCTCCGAAGGAATTAAATTTTCCTACTTACCTGTCCTCCCCCACATGGGATGCCCATAGGTCAGGAGTGTGGGTTGCTGAGGGTCAATTGAAATAACAAGGATAATGGATAAAACGCCATTGAATTTCAACAGGAAAAGGTACTTGACTTACACAGGATACATGCTAACTACACATAATTACAAAGCCTTCCAGCAGCCAAGCATCTGTCTTAATGCAGCTCCATATTAACTCTTTCAGAATTATAGTCCTTACCTTATGCAAAATCTGCATCTTAACCCGTACCATTAGTCTTACTGTCATTGATTGTCACTCCAACTTCTTTACAAACTTGGGAAAACTGATCTATATACTGTTGTACATGACTGAGAATGAACCCTACCAATGCAATTTATATAATCCAGTAGTTCCTACTCTCTAATAGGTCGAGGTGACTCAGTAAACATTAATTGAATTTCTGGCTCCCATATCATTCTTATAACTGTGTAGTTCTCAATCTTAGCTGTACCTCTTGAATCGCCATGATAATATTTAGTTTTGCCTCTCCAAATTATTTATTCTGTATTCAGTCCAAAGATGTGCAGGCCAGGTGGATTGGCCATGCTAAATTGCCCATAGTATTAGGTGAAAGGGTAATTGTAGGGGAATGGGTTGCTCTTCAGAGGGTCGGTGTGGACTTATTGGGCTGAAGGGCATATTTCCACACTGTGAGTAATCTAAAAAATATATCATTTATCATAAATATATGTTTTTCCCTTTACCACTCCTGTTGCCGTTGATGGTCATCCCTTGTATCAATTAATCTCTCCTGGTTTCCATTTTATCAAAGATGATTCATTTTCCTGTGTGTGTGTACATTTATTTGCTTTAAGACAAAAATATAATCACAGCAATATTTAAGTGATCAGAGGAAGTGGTGGAGGCTGGTACAAATTGTAACATTTAAGAGGCATTTGGATGGGTATATGAATAGGAAGGGTTTGGAGGGATATGGACCAGGTGCTGGCAGGTGGGACTAGATTGGGTTGGGATATCTGGTCGGCATGGACGGGTTTGACCATAGGGTCTGTTTCCATGTACATCTCTATGACTCTATGACTCTATTTGAATACATGGCCATCCCAAAGATCATGAAGTAAGGATTCTTTACTCCATGGTCGTCAGGTCATTATAATCGGGAAGGGAAATTAAAGATAAACAAGGAACTATTCTTGAAATATTCTGATATTTTAGAAAGCCTAGTAATTTCATTGAAACAGAACCTTCAACAGCAGGTGGCAATAGTGATGGAAGACATTGAGTAAGGGGGTTGAGCAGCTCTGAGGGACAATTTATCCATGGATTTTGTTTATTGTTAGCTGTGTGGGTTACTGCTGGACTGGGGAATTCTATAGTCTTGTCTGCTTCCTCTTCCCAACAGCCCTCACTCCACTAAATACGCCATTTCTTTCCATTGGGAGTCCATTCAGCTGTTCCACGTGCCTTTCTCACCATCACCATCTGTTGGCAGAGGTTCTGTTACAACGCGATTACTTGGCTCTCTGAAATATCAGAGTCAAAAAGTGTTGTGCTGGAAAAGCACGGCAGGTCAGGCAGCATCGGAGACCAGGAGAATCAACATTTTGGGTATGAGCACTGTGGCTCAGTGCTTAGCACAGCTGCCTCACAATGGCAGGGACCCAGGTTCGATTCTACCTATTAAGGGCTTATACCAGAAATGTCAATTCTCCTGCTCCTCGGATGCTGCCTGACCTACTGTGCTTTTCCAGCACCACATTTTTCGACTCTGATCTCCAAGTTCTGCATTTCTTGCTTTCCTTGTCTGAAATATCAGAATATTTCAGGAATCCACAAGATCATAGAAGCGTAGTGCAGTGCAATAATTTGGAAACTTCAGATAAACTTATAAAACTGAAATCTAATAAATTATTACATGTCTTACATCTGTCAAATGCTGTAGATTTCACTGGAAAGAAGACTCTTACTGGCATTCAATGTGAATACTAGTTCAAAATATCAGGTGAAATGTCAGTCACCATTTCCAAATAGTAAAACATTCCCTGCAACTGCCAGAGTGAATCTTTCATTACATACAGTGAGGACAAGAGCATTGGGAATGTGTGAAAATTGTGTCATTTAACACTGAATGCTGCTTGGGAGAGGGCAAAGATTTCTGATGCAAGTAAAACCCAGCAATGTTGAATCCTCTGTCAGCTATCTGTTCTTGTGACTTTGTATCAGTTTGAGTCTGATCACACTCTGAAAACCTGGCCCCAGGCTAATTACAGTCAATGTCCTGAGCTGGGACTAACTGCTTTTGTTCATCTGTCAGATTGAGCACCTTGTATCAAAGTAAGCTGTCTGCTGTGTCTCACACAGACAGGTCTTTGTACCTCCAGAGTCAGTCTTTAACTGCAGAGCATTGTTGCTGCTGAGCTGACAGTCTCATCATTGACTGGATACCTTCCATATTAGGTCTATTATTGCTGTACATCATGAAGCTGCATTCAAACTGTTAAATAACTTTTTACGATTAGCTATTTAATTCATCTTGATTTACCAGATGGAGTAAATTACTTTCAACTGGCCTCTGTACCTTCAGTGCTAAATTGGCAGAATTCCCATTTATTGTATAATTATATCTGGTGTTTCTACCAATCTGTGCTGAGATTACTGTGGCTAATCTGGAGAACTATCAAGTAAATTTTGATGATAATCTCCATGTCTTCAGTCCCACACTGCCTTAGTTTAGGAGTTAGCCTCTAAAGTTGAGCGGCCAGGCATTAAGGACCATGTCATGAAAGTACCCAGTCTTTCCTCTGCTACAGTAACCATGGTAATGATATTGGCTGTCCAATTTAGCTTCTAGCCAGTAGCACTTCAGAGCCAAATTTTTACAGGGTTATGGGAGTGGCCTGTTACTAATGTGGTATTTCGTGCTACCTGCTACTTATCTACCCAAATTTAATGTCATTCAAGTTATGACATGGTTGATATGCAAGGTTACATCTCATGGAATACAGGGAGAACTAGCCATTTGGATACAGAAATGGGTTGAAGGTAGAAGACAGAGGGTAGAGGTGGAGGGTTGTTTTTCAGACTGGAGCCCTGTAACCAGTGGAGTGCCACAAGGATCGGTGCTGGGTCCTCTACATTTTGTCATTTATATAAATGATTTGGATGCGAGCATAGGACGTACAGTTCGTAAGTTTGCAGATGACACCAAAGTTGGAGGTGTAATGGACAACGAAGAAGGTTACCTCAGACTACAACGGGATCTTGATCAGACAGGCCAATGGGCTGAGGAGTGGCAGATGGAGTTTAATTCAGATAAATGCGAGGTGCTGCATTTTGAGAAAGCAAATCTTAGCAGGACTTATACACTTAATAGTAAGGTTGTAGGGAGTGTTGCTGAATAGAGACCTTGGAGTGCAGGTTCATAGCTCCTTGAAAGTAGATTCGCAGGTAGATAGGATAGAGAAGAAGACATTTAGTATGCTTTCCTTTATTGGTCAGAGTATTGAATACAGGAATTGGGAGGTTATGTTGCGGTTGTGCAGGACATTGGTTAGGCCACTTTTGGAATAGTGCATGTAATTCTGGTCCCTTCCTATCGGAAAGTTGTTGTGAAACTTGAAAGGGTTCATAAAAGATTTACAAGGATGTTGCTAGGGTTGGACGATTTGAGCTGTAGGGAAAGGTCAAATAGGCTGACGCTATTTTCCCTGGAGCATCGGAGGCTGAGAGGTGACATTATAGAGGCTTGTAAAATCATGAGGGGCATGGATAGACAAAGTCTTTTCCCTGGGGTGGGGGAATCCAGAACTAGAGGGCTTAGGTTTAGGGTGAGAGGGGAAAGATGTAAAAGAGACCTAAGGGGCAACTTTTTCATGCAGAGAGTGATGCGTATGTGGAATGAACTGCCAGAGGAAGTGGTGGAGGCTGGTACAGTTGCAAGATTTAAAAGGCATTGGGATAGATATATGAATAGGAAGGGTTTGGAGGGATATGGGCCGGGTGTTGGCAGGTGGGACTGGATTAGGTTGGGATATCTAGTCAGCAAGGACGAGTTGGACCGAAGGGTCTGTGTCCGTGCTGTACATCCCTATGACTCTATATGAGCTGCTACATCAGTGCAGGAATTGTGATTGTGCTAAATTCTCCAGAATCATCAGTAGTCTCACCGCTAGACTCATCATAAAGAGAAAGTGCACAATTTTCTGCTTGGGAACAAGAACCAATGTCATTGTTAAGTGCAAGTCTTTACTCCATATCATGTCGACAACAATATGACAGCACTATTTGCAGCATTGACAAATTAATGGTCTGGATGTGCGTGCAGTTCAATTAATGATGCTTGGTGATCTCCTAAGACCGGGAGAAAGAGAGGACTGCAGATGCTGGGGATCAGCTGCTCGGATGCTCCCTGACCAGCTATGATCTCCCAAAGCTTTCTAGCAATTTATACCGATGCCCTCGGAGATGGTCTTAAGAGTGCTTCTTGTTTTAAATAATAAAACTTAAATTTAAAAGAAGCCTAGCCATGATTATGGAAGAGCTAATCCTCATTGGACAACCAGGGTCAAATCATCATAACTTGTGTTGGAGATGGCTCTCGTCTAATGAAAATCAACTAGAAAGAGAATAGGGATCCTTAGAGATCAACAAAATCATTTATGTGTTGAACCTCATGTCTTTTTTAAATCTTTCACCTCTCAATTTAAAAATGTGCTCCCCAGTATTCAAAATGGAAACATGAGACACTAAGAAGATAGACTTAGGAGACTCCTGATAATAATTGCACAAGAAAATCCACCACTCCTTCCAAGCAGAAACCTCTGCCTCAATTAGGGCTATCCATGGACACCGAGCCTCTGAAAAGTAAATTCCACTGAATGACTTTGGTCTTTTCACTTAAAATTAGAGAAAGTTTCATCTCATTGAGAACCGCATACAGATCAAGCAGTCTGACAAACAAAAGGATACAAAAAGGCTGAGAGAAGTGATGATGATGTAGATTTCGGGCCTGACAAGCTTCTTACAATCAACATGTTAAAACAAAGTATGGGTATGTCAGAGTTGTGGATATTTGGATGGCATTATGAAGCAATACCAGGGATGCTGTTGACTGCATCAGTTCAGTACAGATGGGAAAGTCAGTAAATGTGTGAGGATTGCTCCATGCCTTAACTTTCATATGCTCTTAACTGGAAATTGATTAAAAGTTATTAAATAAACTGTGGAATAGTCAGTAACCCACTCCCGGATATTTTTGTCCGGTAGCAGAGACCGCATCCAACTACATGATAGTAGATTTTACATGGAGAAAGTGAGGTCTGCAAATGCTGGAGATCAGAGCTGGAAATGTGTTGCTGGAAAAGCGCAGCAGGTCAGGCAGCATCCAGGGAACAGGAGAATCGACTTTTCAGGCATAAGCCCTTCTTCAAGAATTCCTGAAGAAGGGCTTATGCCCGAAACGTCGATTCTCCTGTTCCCTGGATGCTGCCTGACCTGCTGCACTTTTCCAGCAACACATTTCCAGTAGATTTAACATATCCACTAAGATGCTAAATAAGACATAAATATCATTCTTACAAAACAATTTTCTAAGTATCAGTGATGATTACATTCCAATTAGGCATCTTCTCATGATATGGATGGACTGAAAATTCTGCTCCTTCCTCCTGTTATGCACGTGTGTTGCCTGATGGAAGGTTTGCTCGAGGACCCCTTTAGTAGGGTATTCTCCAGCAAACTTCCATTGTTCACACAGAAGCTGGATGGTACACATGAGGGTGAATGCAATAATTGAACTGATTAACATGTAGAAGCATCAACCCTAATACTAGAAACATTTGTGCAAAGAAATTATTTTCCTCAGGGACAGCCCAAGTTACTGAAGAGGCTTTTATTCCTGGAGGAAGCAGTTGGCCGTGTCAGACACATACCATCTGTATATCATCAGTTTCCCATTTTAGACAAACAGAGTTGGACCTGTGAGTATAATTTCAGTGAGCTGGGATATTCATAAGCATTCATGCCATACTAATGAATGAAAAATAACCTCCCTGTGATTATGGAACAAAAACAGGAATTGCCAGAGGAACTCTGCAAGTTTGGTAGCATCTGAGGAGAGAAAAAGCAGAGTTAAAGTTTCAAGTCCAGTGACCTTCTCAGCTTTCACTCCGCAGATCCTGCCAGACCAGCTGAATTTCCCCATCAATTTCTATTTTTATTTCAGATCTTCAGCATCTGTAATTTTTTGTTTATCCCACTGATTATTGAGTAACATAAACAAGCTGAAATAATTCTGAGAACTTATAAATCATAGGACAGTACAGCACAGTACAGGCCCTTCATCCCTCAATGTTGTGCTGGCCTTTTATCCTACTCTAAAATCAGACTAACCTACATGCCCTTCATTGTACTAACTTCCATGTGCCTATCCAAGAGTTGCTTAAATGTCCCTAATATATCTGATTCTATTACCACTGCTGGCAGTGCATTCCACGCATTTACCACTCTCTGCGTAAATAACCTACTTTAACATCTCCCCTAAACCTCCCTCCAGTCATCTTAAAATTGTGCCCCTTCGTGACAGCCATTTCCACCTTGGGGAAAAAGTCTTTGGCTATCCATTCTATCTATGCTTCTCAACATCTTATACACCTCTATCAAGTCACCTGTCATTTTTCTTCGCTCCAATGAGAAAAGCCCTAGCTCCCGCAAACTTCCTTCATAAGTCATGCCCTCCAGTCCAGGCAGCAACCTGGTAAATTTCCTCTGCACTCTCTCTAAAGCTTTCACATCTGTCCTATAATGAAGCAACGAGAACTGAACACAATATTCCAAGTGTGGTCTAACCAGGACTCTATAGAGCTGCTGCATAACCTCACAACTCTTAAACTTAATTCCCCTGCTAATGAAAACAAACACACCATATGCCTTTTTAATAACTCTAAAAACCTGGGTGGCAACTATGAGGGATCTATGGACATAAACCCCAAGATCCCTCTGTTCCTCCACACTGCCAAGAATCCTGACTTTAACCTTATCTTCTGGACTTAAATTTGACCTTCCAAAATGAATGACTTCACACTTTTTCAGGTTGAACTCCATCTGCCATTTATCAACCCAGTTCTGCAGCCTGACAATGTCTCGCTGCAATCTACAACAGCCCTCCAAAAATTTAACCTGCTGTCAGGAAACTAACATTTTACCGTCCACCAAATTTACCTCCGCGCTGACCCTGCCAAAAGGACCCTGGACTTATTGTCTGCAAACTCCACCAAAGCCTCAGTTCTCTAGTCAGACGTTGCATCCATCTCCCTGACCACTCTCGCAAGCTGAGCCAGATTGTTCACAACCTCAGGGTCTCATTTGATTGTGTTCAACTTACTTACCCAGCTCAAAAATCAGCAAGTTACTCTTCCATAATATCGACAATCATTAGCTCAAACTATTTGTTGCTAACACAATCATACTTTTATCATCTCTGGTCTTCAATTGTCGGATGTTCTCCTTTCTGGGCTCTCATCTTTCTCCCTCTATCATTGAAGCTCATCTAGAATTGTGCTGTCTTTATCGCTAATTCAGAGCAAACTCTATTTGCACTTAGGTTCACTGGTCAGGGAGATGGATGCAATGTATGACTAGAGAACTTAGCCTTCCAGGATATCAACACTTCAATTTTAAAATGGTTATCCTCATGTTTAAATCTTTTAATACCTCCATGTCTTCTTCCCCATAACCCCAGCATCAACTCTCCCTGCCCCGGCCCCCCCACCATTTTGCCTTTGCCCTATTTCGCTCACTCTTTCCAGCTCTCTAACTTGAGAAATCAGTGTTCCTCCATCTCATATCATATTATAAATCCTCCACCCTCTTCATCACAATCTGGGCCTTAAACCCAACTTGCATAAAGCTGGTTTTGCATCTCAATTTGTTTCTCCTTCAGATTTTTCTCAAAGCTCATCTTTTGACCAAGCCTTTGGTCACCCAAGTTCATTTCATAAGTTCTGAGGAAGGGTCACTCAACCCAAAGCATTAAGATTAGATTACTTACAGTGTGGAAACAGGCCCTTCAACCCAATAAGTCCACACCGACCCGCCGAAGCACAACCCACCCACACCCATTCCCCTACATTTACCCCTGCCCCCAACACTACGGGCAATTTTAGCATGGCCGATTCACCTAACCTGCACATTTTTGGACTGTGGGAGGAAACCGGAGCACCCGGAGGAAACCCATGCAGACACGGAGAGAATGTGCAAATGCCACACAGTCAGTCACCTGAGGTGAGAATTGAACCCGGGTCTCTGGCGCTTTGAGGCAGCAGTGCTAACCACTGTGCCACCGTGCCACCCACAAACTCTGATTTCTCTCCACAGATTCCAGCAATTTCTATTTCTGTTGCTCATGTCACCTACCCCATACAAATGGAAATAGTTGTTGTTGTTGAAGAAGAAATACTCATTAACGATCTTTCAAAATTTTCTTCATTCATTATATTATGTATAAATGCCACAATCCATTTAAACCGACCGTGTAGTGCTGTGGAATGTAACTTTTTTGAGATGGAGAGTGTGTAGAGATAAACAATAAGTCATTTTCACTTTTGCTCCGATGTAAATTAAACTGGAGCTGTGGAACTTGTCCTGTGGCTTTATATAATATAGTAGTGGAAGATCATATGTGCAACATCTATCCATAGTGGCACGACATGTTTGTGTCACTGCATAGCATGCAGTTTCTCCAGAAATAATAAGAATGGAATTTGCTTTTATTGTGTTTGTGCAAGATGCATGTTGTTCACAAAATTAACAAACAAATTGTCAACTTATAATGTTACAGGAGCCAATGGAAACTGTCCATTTACTAAAATATAATTTGTTTTGTTCATGACATAGCTATACTCAAGTATTTAACCAATCTTTTATGACTTGCATGTAATAGAAAATACATTCATAATTACAGTGTTTCTCTTTCATTATTGGGTTGCTTTTCTTTTAGATTCTGTCTTGTCTGCTATCTGGCTTGAAGCCCTATTAAATAGCATCTGCAGACAATATTTCAAAGTGTTTTGCTATTATATGGCAATTTTTGACTATCTTGTCAGAAATATTATTTAAGAATCTTCGTCTTTTTGCACCTTTTCAATTTATCAATTTAGCTCACAGTGTGCTCAGCATAAATTAAGGCTGCAATTTGACTCTAACTATAGATCTCCAATTAGTAGCTCCAGTCTACAGTACTGGAGACAACAATTTGTTGATGTGGACTGAGTCTCATTCTTGGGTGCAGGATATCAATTACATTGAGAACGAAGTCAGGAATATTCATATTTGTAAAAATAAACTCTGGGCAACTTTCCAAATTGTCCAGGAGCTCTGACTGTGAAGGATACAGGTTGAAACCTGCTCTGGACCGATTTAGTTAGTCCATCCTCGAAGGGTTGGAATTGTTAAGCACATGGGGTTCAATCTTACATTTTTTCTTTGCCCAGTAGCTTTGTTGAGCTTCATGGTGGGTTTTTCTCTGAGAGGATTAGTGAGTTCTCTCACTGTATCCTATCAAATTAACTACCCACACCGCCCCTACAGCATCCCACCCTAACCCTATTGTACCACCCCTGGACATGGAACAACTTGCTGCTGCTGGGATTTCCAGGAATTCCTGAGCACCGAAAGAAGCAATGTTAATTTGGAGCTGTCTTGCACAATTCCTGAAATTTGCCCTGGACGTGGACAGAGAAGGGAATATTGGCAGCTTGCTCTGTAGGCAACGACCTAAAGGTCCAGATGGATGAGGTTGTGCAGAATCTGTCTACAACCCAAGCCGGCCTGGTCCAAGAAGAATAAAATACTGCAGTTACTGTAAATCTGAGACAAAGGCAGCATCAGTGGAGAGAAAATACAGAGTTAACTTTTCGAGTCTAGTATGAGTGTTTTTCAGCTCTG
The DNA here is from genome assembly GCF_004010195.1 of Chiloscyllium plagiosum. Lineage (NCBI taxonomy): Eukaryota > Metazoa > Chordata > Chondrichthyes > Orectolobiformes > Hemiscylliidae > Chiloscyllium > Chiloscyllium plagiosum. The sequence goes on along the minus strand of NC_057711.1, from coordinate 136,486,305 downwards.
AATTCCCTTCAGTGCTGGAAGGCTCTCTCTTGACCTTCCAGCTTTGAGAGACTGCCCATCATCCTCAATTGGACAGCAAGCATTCCCTCTGGCTACATATTGGCCGATCCCTCAAGAGTTGTTTTCAGGTTACTGCTGTCAACATGTTACAGTTAGGAACTTGCATTTGCTTTGGATTTTGTGACCCTGATTACAAATGAAAAACCATGCTGCAGATCAGCATCTGGTGATCTCTGTTGTCTAGCTTTTCTTCATAATCCTGTGATTTCACTTCTTGCATTAGTGAAGACATTGGATCAGAATTTCCAAGTCTTGATCAGGCCAGAATGGAAATGCATGGGTAGAAGAGGGATACATCATCACATGGCTGGAGGTCTTGACCGTTTCCATGCTTGTCAATTTTCCTTAGGGTGGGGAGAATATGTGCCTCTCAACAGGCTCACATCTATTCAGTATTCTATTTAGATCATTGTATTCTTCGAATGATGGAATCAATGGTACAGAAGTGGCCGTTAAACCCTTCAAGTCTGTACGACCAAAAAGATACCTACACTGGCATCACATTTCTGCACTAAGCCCATAACCCTGAATGTTATGAGACTTCAAGTATTTGTACGGTTTCCTGTCTCATCTACCCTCCTGGGCAGTACGTCCCAGGCCTCCACTTCCTGTAAAAAACATTTTTCCTTAAATTACCTCCTGCCTTTCACTTTAAAATTATGGTCCCTTGTTATTGACCCTTTGACTAAGGGGAACAGCTGCTTTCTATTCACCCTGTCCATGCCCCTTGTAATCGTTTACACCTCCATCAGATCCTCCCTCATCCTTCTCTGCTCCAAAGTACTATTAAAATTAAACTCATAAAAATTAAAAGTCTTAGTAAAACCTCTTTTTCTAAGACCATTCCACTGTTTCCAGAGTGGGTTAGGATTTAGTGGGTGTCTGTGCCAGACCAGTGGAAGTGAAGACAATGCCTGGAGAATGTTGTGGGAGTTGAGAAGTGAAACACTGTTAAAGAGCTGAACCATTTGAAATTAAAATTGCAGCAGTCTGTCACAGATATTTACTAATCAACCTTTTAAGATATATAATTACATACCTCTGGAGCAGGTAGGATTTGAACCCAAGCCTCTGGTTCAGAGGTAAGGACACTATCACCAGTGGTATGCAAGGGTTGAACCAGATCTAAGAACTTTGCCATTCCAAGGGATGATCATCACCCTAGTATCATGTGGGTAATAGAACAGTTGCCATTACTGTTTGGACACCAGCTGAGCACTAGGAAGGCTGATAATGCAAATAGGCGCTACACAATCAGAAATGGAGGCTCTTCAAGATGAGGAGCAGGAGCCTGCATTAACTAATGCACCAAGATGCTGCATACAGTCAGTTCTGCTACAACACATGTTTCTAAATTGAAGAATTTAGACTGTTTTGTAGAACGCAACCTTTCCTTACCTGTATTGGCTATAATGCGTTTCGGTGCCTTTAGTTTAAATGACACGGCTAATGCTTGATTTTTTTTATAACATGAGATCACACAAGAGTGGAACTATCACGTGATATCAGAACCAACAGCACTGTGGACTAGATAGCCGGCAGAATGGAATTAGGGGCACAGATGTGAAGAGGATTGCCCGCCCCTCCACTATGTATAGACAAAGAAAAAGAGACCTCGAGATGACTGAGAAACTGTGCCAAGGGTGACTGTGACTCTCTAGGCAAACGGTCACAGACAACTATACCCTTATTAGCTATGGACCTCTGTGGTATCTCTAGGCAGCTGTATTGATTACCTTTAATTTTAACTAAGCTCGGACAAAATATTAGAATCACAGCTGATAGAATGTCATGAGTGTAGAGGGTGCAGTGCTTGGTACAGTTAGCTTGATTCCTGTAGCACCCTCCTGTATGTATCACAGGCAGTGTGTGATGGTTTGATGTGTGAGCCATACTTTATGCCTCCTGAAATGTGAACCTTCAGGAAAGTGAGGCCTTGGAAGGGAACAGCTTACTGGGAGAGGAGCTGGAGTCTGAAGGAAAGAGAAGGGGAATTGCAGGCAGAGGGAGATAACAAAATAAAAATGGAAAGGTCCTCCTGTTGCATGAGGAGGTGAGCAGCTGCCAATGTCCAGGAAGACAGCCTCCCTCCTCTCTCTGAAAGGTTTTGGAGGAGCCGGAGTTGGACTGCAGTGGATAAAGTGAGAAATCACACAACACCAGGTAATAGTCCAACAGGTTTATTCGCAATCACAAGCTTTCAGAGCGCTGCTCCTTTGTCGTCCTGCTCACTCCACCTGACAAAGGGCTGATGCTCCAAAAGCATTTCTAATATCTCATAATTCGAAATCTAAGCCAAATAGAATAGAATCCCTACAGTGAGGAAGTAGGCCATTTGGCCCATCGTCCATAGACCATTCCACCCAAACTCACCCCACCAACCTAGCCCTGTAATCTTGCATTTCCCATGGTTAATCCACCTAATCTGCACATCCCTGGACACTATGGGCAATTTACCATGGCAATTCCACCTAACCTGCACAAAGAGTCATAGAGTCATAGAGGTGTACAGCATGGAAACAGATCCTTTAGTCCAACTTATCCATGCCGACCAGATACCCCAACCCAATCTAGTTCCACCTGCCAACACCCGGCCCATATCCTTCCAAACCCTTCCTATTCATATACCCATCCAGATGCCTTTTAAATGTTGCAATTGTACCAGCCTCCACCACTTCCTCTGGCAGCCCATTCCAAACATGCACCAAACTCTCCATGAAAAGGTTGCCCCTTAGGTCTCTTTTATATCTTTCCCCTCTCACCCTAAATCTATGCCCGAATTGCATGCAATATTCCAAAAATAGCTTAAACAATGTCCTGTACAGCCGCAACATGACTTCCCAACTCCTGTACTCAATACTCTGACCAATAAAGGAAAGCATACCAAATGCCTTCTTCACTATCCTATCTACCTGCAATTCCACTTCCAAGGAGGTATAACCACTGAACCACCATGTCATTTCTAGTTGCAGCGTTAAACTTATTTTAATATTCTGCATTTTCTTTGTGTAAGAACATCACTATAACTAGTTCCACATTTTAAAAAGTAACAATGAATACAGCGAATTTTGAACACACATGCTATTTATATCCCAGGTGTAATCATGAAACAAAACAGAAAATATTTATTAAAGATAAATGTTAGTTTACAAGCTTATTCAGAAAGCCTTGTGGTTTATTGTTGTGTAGATGTTAATGCAATATTCAAAATTCTATAATGAATAGTGCGAATATCCATTCTCCATATCTCCATAGTTAATCTGGCTCATGGCTGATAAGAAAAACTCTCCCCAATAGAATAGATTGATTCAAATGAAAATAAAGTGAAAGAGCTTGGGAAAGACATCTTGCGGTTTGGGGTAAGATAGCTTATTGGTGTATGTGACAGGAATAAATTAATAGGGGTTAAAAAAAAGGCTTTCTAAAACATTATTGTGAAAAGCTTGTGATGACCTTTCATAGTAAATGAAACTGTTGTAAGCTCTGAGGTTATGCAAACACAACGATCAGAGCTCAACTTGCTCTCGCTGAATAAAAAAATTCAATTAAATTATCAAGGAAATTTGAAACCCGATATTGACTGACTTGTTAACTTGTATCCAGCTCTATTTGATAGCTAAGGCTAAAATTGGACCTGTCACAATTAACCCAACTATTTAATAAAATCATTTCTAGAAATATTTTTACAAAATGTTTGTGATTGGATTGTACATTTTGAATTAATAGTAAGCCTCTTTTATATCATTTCATTGATCTGTTCAGGATGAATTGTAAGGCTGATGAAGTCAAATAGGCAATTGCAAAGTTTAACCAAAAGTTCAGCATCACATTCAGTCATTTTTTTAAATGGCACTAGTGAAGAAGAAAGAGTCAAGTTACATTTTTTTTGCAGTCAGAGGAGAAAGGTAGTTTGGAGATGAGTGAGATGAGGCCAACAGTAAAAACTCAGACAAAGTTTTGAAAAATTCAGCACACATTTCTAGCCAAAGTCAAATCATCGGATCCACCAATATGAATTTCAAAGCACAAGGTAGGAACTAGGTGAATCCTTTTGATAATTTCTTCATGAGATTGAGAAAGTGAACCGACAAGTTTGATTTCAAAGATAAATGAAAGGTTTGTTTCATCAGTTGATTTTGGAGCTCTGCACAGCTTGTTGTTTTGATCGAAAATGATAAATTCACAATATCGGCAGACTGTAGATATTGCCAGAGTACACAAAACTACAAGCAGATGGAGGAAGACACTGTTTACCAAATATTTCAGTTGAATCAGGAAGAAGGGTTGATGCAGAGAAAGAGGAACAAAAGAACACACACCTAATAGAGAGAAAGACATGCAAAAGCAGTTTGGACAAAAAGAAATGCCTCACATAGGAATCAAACTGCAAATCTCGTGGAAAGCCGAATCATTGGGAAAAGTAGTACAGAGCAAAGAAAGCAGATGATGAAGGGATTGCCTGATGCAGAGCAAAAGGGCCAATGAAAGCGTTAAAAAAATACCTAAGCACTTTAGGTGGCATGGTAGCTCAGTGGTTAATACTGATGCCTCACAGCGCCAGGGACCCGGTTTCAATTCCAACCTTAGGCGACTGCCTGTCTGGGGTTTGCACATGACTGCATGGGTTTCCTCCGAGTGCTCTGGTTTCCTGCCACAGTCCAACGATGTGCAGATTAGGTGGATTGGCTATGCTAAATTGCCCCACAATGTCCATTGGTGTGTAGGTTAGGTGGGTTAGTCATAGGAAAAGCAGGATGACAGGGATAGGGAAGTAAGGTTGGGTCTGGGCGAGAGGCTCTTCTGAGTGTTCATGTGGACTTGATGGGCTGAATGGCCTACATCCACACTGTAGGGATTCTATGAACAATTAGGAGTGCTCACAACTGAGGGGCCACTAGAGGAAAATATATTAATTACATCCCCAATGTAATTGACTCAGATTCCTGATGATAAACTGTTGCTGAAGAGTTACAACTGATCTCAGTAAACCATTGAGTGAAAGTTGAAGGCAGTACTCCTGTTAAAAAATGCCCTGTGATCAGAAGCAAGATATCTCTAAAATGTATCCAGAGCATGGGATGGTTGCTTTGAAGATGTGGAATGTCACATCATTATTGATTCAGGGAAGAACCTAATGATTCATTCCCCCTGAAAAATACTAATATGGATAAAATGAAAACTTGAAAGAAACTCAAAGAGGCAGAAGGAAAGAAAATGACTATCAGACTCACAGAGTTATAGTTCGGGTAAACTTCATCATAGTGTGACAGGAGGAAAATGAAACTTCCCTATGAATTTGCCTGCATCTATATCAAACAATAAAGAGGAATCAGTATCTATTCTAACACTGGAAGAAATCAGATCAGCACTTGCAGGGACGAAGGTATGCTTGGAGCAGGATTGCCTACTGTAATGTGAAATTTGATGAGAATCTTGATTGTCTGACAACATTCAACACACCCTTTGGATGGTACAAATTACTGTCTTCAAGTGAGCCAGACAATGTTGCAGCAAAATGTACCCGACACACACAACGGGTACAAAGGAGCAGTAAGCATAACTAATGATGTCCAAGTTTATGTTCGAGATGAAAAAGGTCATGACTACCAATTACATCAAGCCATGGTGAGAATCAGGAAAGCTGAGATCAACTTAGGTGGAGGTGCCGGTGTTGGACTCGGGTGGATGAGGTCAAAGTCACACAACGCCAGGTTACAGTCTGACAGGTTTATTTAAAGTCACATGCTTATGAAGTGCTGCTCCTTTGTCAGATGAAGTGACCTGAAGTGAAGTGAAGACTTCACCTGATGAGGCAGCTAAGCTCCAAAAGCTTGAGATTTCAAAAAATTCTGTTGGACTGTAACCTGGTGTTGTGAGATCAACTTAAGTGCAGATAAAATGTATCCTGAAAGTGACGAGGTCAATACCTGGAATGTCGGGACTACCTTACGCTGAAAGACTGGAGCGACTGAGCTTGTATACCCTTGAGTTTAGAAGACTGAGAGGGGATCTGATTGAGACATTTAAGATTATTAAAGAATTGGACACTCTGGAGGCAGGAAACATGTTCCCGCTGATGGGTGAGTGCCAAACCAGAGGACACAGCTTAAAAATTCATATTGAATGGCGGTGCAGGCTCGAAGGGCAGAATGGCCCACTCCTGCACCTATTGTCTATTGTCTATTGTCTAAATGCCAGTTCTCCAGAATTGTGTGCACGCCTGACAGAGTCAAGCCAAGTCCTGAAAAAGCCACAGGCACCTCTAGGGTAGAAGCTTCAGCAGACAAACAAAAGAGATGAGGAGTTTTCTGATCCTGTGCTGAATTCTTCCATATCTCATAAGTACAAACACATAATAAACCATTGACAGCCGATGAGAGAAGATAACCTATGAATGATTAGTCACAAAACAGCTGTTTTAGCAAACTCAGATGCTAGGAAGCAAGACTCTCACACTACTACAGAGAAAAACCCTACATGCACACAATTCTACAAAAGGACTGAGAGAATCTTGATACATGAGAAAAATTCAATAGCATTCATAGTCTACACCTGACAATTAACTGAGATTAGATACACCAACATAGACAAAACTTTCAGAAATGGTGCATTTCTGGAAGAAAGTTCACAGTCAAAAGTTAACCTGGTCTTCAGGAGAAGATCTTTAAATAAATCTATGTAGATTACCAGCAAGACTGCAAAAGGTTATATTTGAGGCTTCAGAATTACAACTTTGCTCTGAAATGCAAGCCAGGAAGACAAATGGTGTTGACAGATGTCCTTTCTGTTTTATTGCGATGAGATGGAAGATCCAGGTATGGACGTCCATCAGCTGGAGGATATAATACCATTAAAACTCAGTCAAATGAAACATGAAACCAGCAAGGACAAGGAGTTTACAGGTACTCTGTCATCAAGTGGTCCAGAGAATGCCTGAAAAGATCCATCAAAAACAGTGAGGAACACAGTAGTACTGCTCAATCAGAGATGTGATCTCACTGGAGGATAGTGGCCAGATCCATCATTATCATACCCAAAATAAGGGCAGTGATAACTTCTCCAGAAGATAAATGAAGACCTCATAAAAGTGCAAACTCAGAAGCAGATCAACTGTGTATTGCATCTACAAAGACATCAAAGGATGGTATCTACATGGGGTGTGTGCCAAACATAAGAAAACAATAGCAAAATGTTATAAGTGCCATTGCAGCATCACCAATATTGTGGGATGCTCTGGAAGACAATGATTTATATGCAACTAAGAATAGTGTCTGATAGTAGCAGACTATTACTGAAAGTTCCCATCCAGTAGAAAAGTAAAAAGTCTGAATTACAACAATCATCTGACCAGTATGAGTTTTATTTACTGAACAAGGTTTTCTTGAAAACGTTAAATGTGAAAATTAAATTAAGTTAATGTTTTCAAGGAGTTTATTGAGCATTGTGGGTTCAACATTACCTTGTCACCACATTACTCACAGGAATACAGATTTATAAAAAGACGGATGGGCAAGAGAACCCTCACGAAACATTGAAAGGTAGAGAAAGATCCAGACTTCATACTGCACCTCTCAAGTCATCACTCAGAGAGTTGCTCAATATTAAAAAGCACAAAACAGCTTTACCAGCAGGAAATAAGACAACAATTCAATGATGCACAGATCGAAGGAACTTTACACTTCAACAAGCATGCCAGATCCTTGAAGGAAATGTTGAGAGGACAAAGTGAGTACTGGGAATCAACAAAGGCTGGTCAAGCTGAGACACAAAAGTGTTATATCACTGAAACAGAAACTAGTGGCCAGTGCGAAGAACGAGGCTTATTTGACCTAACCCTGAACTGGTAAAGCAATAAAACTCTTCAGCAACATCACTATCCAGAAAAATAACATTAATAGCTTCACCAACAAGTGGTATATCATCAAAAAAGCAACACAACAACAACAACATGCACAAGTCCAGAGATTTGGGCTGAATATACACAACATCGCTGGTAAAGCATCTCAACGCATGCTCGAGATTGATAAAGATTAAATTTACAAGTTACATGCACAACATTATGCCAACTAAGTGATACTGAGAATGATTTGGAAATAAGGAAACAAAATATAAGAGGCTGTTATGGTATGTAGCTTTATTATGCATTTGATTGTTAATTGTCTTCAACTAGACATAATATGAAAAAAATGAATGATTGAAACAATTATATTGATCAATAGAAACATTACATTTTTTCAAAGAAGATGGATTTTATATTTTTTACATTATTCAAAAAGTAGTTGATATGCATGAGTATGACAATAAAGTTCCTAAGTATGTAGGATGCAATGATTCTCATTAATGTACACTTGTCTGTGTTAACCAACATTACATCATTCCTCAGCACATGGTGAGATCTGGAGAAATGCACTCACCATCAGCTTCAATGTTGTGTCTAAACATGTGATTATTTCAGAACCACAAGACATAACACTACAGGTAAAATATAGCAATGTCATTACGTCCTGTTATGGCATCATTTCAAAAGGAAAAATGCCAATGACTTTGCTGTAGATATCCAAGCCTCTGGATTTCCTTCCTAAAGATACCTAAAACAACAGCACCAATCCAAAAAAAATCATTATCTAATTATTATCACTGATTTTTACAGAAGCAAAAATCAGGGATAATAATTAGATTGTGACTTTTTTTCTCTTTATTTGGTACTACCTTAGCTACCTTATTTAAAAGAAATCAAACTCATAGCAAAATGTCAAACTTTCGCTGAGTTTTCTGAGCTGATTGTCAAGCCCTGGATATCGCACATTTTTGGAGTGTGAAAGTTGCAATGATTAATTCCTCAATGAAAAGTGAAATGTATTTCTATTTTAATGTGATTTAGAAGCTGTGCAAATAAACAGAATCATGTGGGCTGGCAGATGTGCTGTGTGAACACAGCAGTTTGATTTGTGATCAGCTTTTTCCTGTAATGTTTCTTCACAACTATATTCTGAAAAAGTTTGTACCTTAAATAGTTTCAGATAAAGAGCTGTAGCAAATTTAATAAATGTGAATATGTGAGACATTAATAGGGCTTATACTTTTTATTAGTAAAAGCAAAGTACTGTTGATGCTGGAAATATGAAAGTAACAGAATACTGGATCAACTTAGCCAATCTGGCAACATCTGTGGAGAGAGAAACAGGATCAACATTTCAAGTCCAATATGACTGTTCCTCAGCACTAAAGAAACTTGGAATATTTGATGACATAATCACATAAAGATTTTAAGTCTGTTCTGATGCCATACATAATCAGTAGCCTTAAAGGAATATTAAATAGAGCAATAAATATTCAAAAAATGTAATTTTCTAGTTGAGTGAACAAGAACTCCATACTATTAGCATTGTCGATGTTCTCACTAGCTGTTTAAGAATTTAGTATATCAGAAAAAAATGTGCAAAATGTGTTAGGGACTCTGATTTTCTTTTTAAAGCAAAAATATATTTACGCATAATGAACAGTCCAAACCCTTCCTAGGAGTATTGCAAAATAAAGTATAATATTCATTCACATATGAACATATTAAGTCAGATGACAACAAATTTGTTCAAAGGGGTAGGTTTAAAAAGTATCCTAATGAGAGTGTTGAGGGAGAGAAGAGTAAGTATTTTCTCCCAAACTAAACTCTAGGTAAGTGAAGGTGGGGCAATTGATGATCGAGCAATTAAATTTGGGTATGCAGACAAGGCCAGAATTTGAGGAACGCAGATATCTCGGGTTGTCACTTGGAGAAGAATGATGATTTCCTTGACTTCTGATATATGCTGGTTGCATACAGTGTTTACTGGGCCAGCTCAGTTTAACCATGCATGCTTAAAATTTCCTGACGTTTGATGTTCAGGCTAAACAGAATACAAATTTTCATTTACATTATTTTTAATATGTATGCTGATTTTTGATTGTGGAGAAGGACTGTATTGCTCCCAAGAACTGAGCAAAGAATTGTTGTATTTTTCAGAAGCAAGTTATTAAGACTTACTGTGTGTTGTGTTTACACCGTTGCTTTGTGAGCAGTGGGCAAAGGAGTAAGTTGATAATATGTCTTAGGGTGTGTGTACAAGGTGAGATTTGGAGGTGACAACTAACCGTTTGATTTGTTCAACTGGGACCCACGATCATCTGCCTAATGATAATTCACTGCGGTTTAGAGCTCCATCCCAAACAACATCCTGATGAATCTCCTCTGCCAATTTTCAAGTGTGACCACATAATTCCAACAGTGTGTTGACCAGAACAGCACACAATATTCCTGTTGTGGTCTAATTAATGTTCTGTACAGATCCATGATAACCTCTCTGCTCTTATGCTCTGTGCCACAGTTGATATGCCATCTTAACACCATTACTAACCTATCCTGCCACCTTCAGAGATCTATGGACAATCACAGCAAGGTCCCTCGGTTTCTCTGAGCTTCCTGCCATTCATTGAGTACTCCCTTGTCTTGCTACATCTTCCATAGTGCACTGCATCGGCCACTGATCTACTCATCTGACCAATCTGTCTAAACCCTTCTGTAACCTAAAACCTCCTTTGTCACTGCCAACCACCCAGCCAACCTTCATGTCATCTGATAACTCACTCTGAGCTGGATGCTCGCAGCACATGCTCTGTATATCCTTGTGTTGTCCTATAATGCTTTCCTTTCTGATATTATTTTGGGTGTGCCTTGTCGTTTAGTGCAGACACAAAGACAGGAATTTGTCATGGTTGTCAACAGATCTCAGTCAAGTCAAGGGAGATCAATTTCACTCAGGGTGGTCCTACTCAACACGTCAAGGCCAGCATTTGAAATCACCCCAGGAGCTTGGATAAGGTCAGTCAACCATTTGGGGTGGTCAGAGTCAGGGTGCTCTCCACCTAAGAGTTGAGGTCGGCCAAACGTCAGACTGCCCGGCACCCATCTTGACTCTTTCTGCCCTACAGTGGAGTGATCCAATGTTCAGTGAATAGGTTCCGAGCCTTATGCAGGCTGTGGAACTGAGGATGATGATTTTGAAGCTAGAGGTCCTGGTGGATGTGATGTTGCAAGACAGTGATGTCCTCGTCTCTCAGGATCAGCAGATGTTGCCACAAGATCAGACCTTCCCAGCCTAGGTCAACACAGCCTTCACCATCTGGAGGAAGGCTCAGCACTATACACAGAAGATCAAGGATGTTCCCTGCTTGGAGTGCAACAAAGGTTTGCCAGACTGATTCCTGAGATGGCAGGACTGATGTATGAAGAGAGGCTGCATCAGTTAGGCATATGTTCTCTGGAGTTTAAAAGAATTGGAGGGATCATATAAAATTCCAACTGGACTAGAGAAGGATAAACACAGAAAGCATATTCCTGTTGACTGGGGAGTCCAGAACTATGGGATACAGTCTAAGGATATGGGGTAGGAATGCAATGAGCAAACATTTCTTCACCCAGAGAATGTGGAGAATTCTCTCCCACAGAAAGCAGTTGAGGCCAAAACAGTGAATGTTTTCAGGAAGTATTTAGATATAGGATTAAGGTGATCAAAGTATGTGGGGTAAAAATGGGCACGGTGTATTGAATTGCATGATCAGCCATGATCATATTGAATGACTTGAAGGACCAAATAATCTTTTCCTGCTCCTATTTTCTATGTTTCCAAGTAAAACAATCAGATTGTTGCTGGCCAAATCTCACTTGTACACACCCACATGTGCCAGCCCGTCTGCAACCAGCCTCCTCCATCAGTCAAACAAAACAGCTGGGTAAACACAACTTACAATGAGTTTCAGTAAGTTGCTTTTAAAAAGTGCAGTAAGCAATTCCACAACCTTTGCGTTCTTAAAACAGTCCTTTTCCCATTTTAGACCACAATCAAAAATAAGAAAAGTAAAAAGATACAGTCTTTACAGAATTAATATTTTCATGCAAGAAATTATACATGCATAGAATCCCTTCAGTGCAGAAACAGGCCATTTGGCCTATCGAGTCCACACAGACCCTCTGAAGACCATCTCACCCAGACCTACCCCTCTACCCCTACTAACCAATGAGTGACTCATTGGTTAGTACTGCTGTCTCACGGTGTCAAGGACCTGGGTTCAACTCCAGCTTCGGGCAACTGTCTGTGTGGGATTTGCACATTCTCCCTGGATCTGTGTGGGTTTCCTCTGGGTGCTCTGGTTTCCTCCTACAAACCAAAGATGTGCGGGTTAGTTGAATTGGCATTGCTTATTGTGTTCAGGGCTGTGCTGGTTAGGTGCATTAATCAGGGGTAAATGTAGAGTAATGGGGATTGGGTTTGGGTTGGATACTCTTCGCTGGGTTGGTGTGGACTTGTTGGGCCAAAGGGCCTGTTTCCACACTGTAGGGATTGTAAGATTCTAAGAACCTTATCGTCATAACCCTGCATTTCCCATGGCCAATCCACCTAGCCTGCACATCCCTCGACACTACAGGGCAATTTAGCAGGCCAATTCACCTAACCTGCAGCTAACATGGATTGTGGGAAGAAACCAGAGCACCTATAGGAAAACCACACAGATACGAGGAGAATGTGCAAACTCCACACAGACAATCACCTGAGGGTGAATCAAATCTGGGTTCCTGGCACTGTGAGGCAGCAGTGCTAACCTCTGAGCCACCATGCCATCCCATTATACTTGTCTTGGAATGAAGGAGACATTAATGAACATCACAGATCAGTTAAAAGCCTTGGGTTCAAGTTGAACAAATTATGACAATGCTTTCACATTTCACTTTTGTTGTTTCCAAAGCAAACTCAATGGCAGAATGTGAAAAATGTAGCAATCAAATATAAAAAGAAGTTATTTCAATTTAGGTGTTCAATTTAGGTCATATTGAAACAGAAAATGCGCAAAGAGTAGATTCAAAGAAGGTGCTTGCCTTGGATCATTGAGTATCTTTAGCTTCTTCTTACGGTTCAGTTAGTATTGGATAATTACAATTACTTTAGACAGAAACACAGTTTATCTTCGATCATGAATAGAATGAATATACAGGATCAGAGCATCAATTACAGTCTATGATGATTGTGGAGAAAGAAAACTTAAATCATGTGTGACTTCTGTACAGTGACAATCAAGGCAAGTGACAGCCTGATAATGCTCAGCCAGGGAAAGCACACAAGTGAAAAAAACAGATGCAGTGTTGGTCCCAAGGTGAGAATGGTTTCTGCAACAGTTATTTTTCGTGGCTCAAATACATGTTACTCCTGATGTACTGAATTGCACAGACAAGGAAACTTCCAAGTTCAGTTCTTGGCCAGTGCTGAGTTAGCTGATCCTAGATCTATTTGTCTCTAGGCTGGGAAAGAGAAAAATGATTGCTACTTGGTAAATGCTGCTGGAAGCTACATGTATGCAGACAAGCACGAATAGCCAGTTATAGAGCTTTGATGCACAGATATACGAGTCCACGCTGACCAGATATACTCAATTAATCTCTTCCCATTTGCCAGCATTTGGCCCATATCCCTCTAAAATCTTCCTATTCATGTACCCATTGAATCCCTACAGCGTGGAAGCAGGCTATTTTGTCCATTGAATCCAATAATGTAATTGTACCCACCTCCATCACTTCCCCCGCCAGCTTATTCCTCCCTCTCTCCTCAGATCCATTTTAAATCTTTCTCCTCTCACCTTAAACCTATGCCCTCTAGTTTTGGAGTCCCCGACTCTAGAAAAAATGACCCTTGGCTATTCACCCTATCCATGCCTCTCATGATTTTATAAACCTCTATAAGGTCACCCCTCAGCCGTTGATGCTCCAGGGAAAACAGTCCCAGCCTACTCAGCCTCTCCCTATAGCTCAAATCCTCCAACCTTGGCAACATCCTTGTAAATCTTTTCTGAACCCTTTCAAGTTTCACAACAACCTTCCAACAGCAGGGAGAGCAGAATTAAACACAATGTTCCAAAAGTGGCCTCGTCAATGTCCTGTCCAGCCACAACATGACATCTTAACTCTAATGCTCAATGCACTGACCAATGAAGGCAAACATGCCAGGTACCTTCTTCATCATTGATTTTTATGCTTACAAATAAAAGTCATTAAGCTAATGCAATTTTGTTAATGATCTATTATATTTATATAGTTTATTGTGTAAACTTTACTGAAAAAGTGATGGACTTTTTTTCAATATTAAAATGTTGAAAATTTGTGTTTGGTAAAGCAGCTCTTGGGTGAAATGATGAATATATATGGAGTCATTAACACATTGTGAATCTTCAGAAGCTAGTGCAGAAGACTGAAGAGCATATGAAGAGCTTTCTGCAAATTTTGATGAAAACGAGAAGCACTGAATTAACTGCAAATATTTTCTCCTTTCCACCACTTCATGTTTATTTGAGAAAAAGTGGCATTCTGTTTGTACAAACTTCCCCTGTATTCATTGTATCTTTTGGAGGTTATTTGTCTGTCCATCTGTAACTATACTGACATTTTCTTTTACAGAAGGATGCACAGTCCATTATCTCAAATGATCCTTTTGTCCCTCTGGCATTTAATAAATCAAACTGGTAGAATTTGTTCTTACAACTCTATTATTTATCTATTGATTTCCTTCCCTCCCACCATTTCATCCCATTATTATATTGCTCCAGTTTACTGACATACAGTCTGACAGATCATTGGTTTGGATTAAACTCTGTGGGCTGAATCTTATGTTTTTTTTGGCTAAGTTCAGTTTCATTGAGATTCACAGAGTGTTTCTTGTTATGAGACTTAGATAGGTCTCTTGGCATATCTTATCAAGCTTGCCTTATTAACTACCAATACAACCCCTAGATTGCCCCAGTCTACCACTTGCTCTAGAGTCAAAGAGTGATAGAGATATAAAGCAGGGAAACAGACCCTCCCATCCAACTCATCCATGTGGACCAGATATCCTAAATTAATCTAGTTCCATTTGCCAGCACTTGGCCATATCCCTCCAAACCCTTCCTATTCATATATCTGTCCAGGTGCCTTTTAAATGTTGTCATTGTACCAGCCTCCACCACTTCCTCTGGCAGCTCATTCTATACACGTACCACCCTGGGCATGACAAAGTTACCCCTTTAGGTCCCTTTTAAATCTTTCCATTCTCACCTTAAACCTATGGCTTCTAGCTCTGGACTCTTCTACCCTGGGGAAAAGGCCATGATAATGCACTTCAATCCATGCCCCTCATGATTTTATAAACTTCTATTAGGTCAACCCTCAGCCTATGAAACCCAAGGGAAAATACTACCAGCCTATTCAGCTTCTCCCTATAGCTCAAATCCTCTAACCCTGGCAACATCCTTAAAAATCTTTTCTGCACTCTTTCAAGTTTCACAACGTCCTTCCTATAGCAGGGAGACCAGAACTGAATGCAATAGATGTGGTCTAACCAATGTCCTATTACAGTTGCAACATGACCTCCCAACTCCTATATTCAATGCACTGACTAATAAATGTAAGCGTAATAAACACCTTCTTCTCTATCCTGTCCATCGAACAGATGCACTACAGCACTTCATCAAGATTCCTTCAATAACATCTTTCAAACCCACGTGTTACCACCTAGAAAGAGAAGAGCAGCAGGTGTATGCCAACAGTACCACTTGCAAATTCCCATCCAAGCTATGCATCATCTTGACTTGGAATTAAATTACAATTCCTTCATTGTAGCTGGTCCAAAATCATGAAAATACATCTCTAACAACACTGTGGCTGCACCTACACCCATGGACTGCAGTGGCAGATCATCATCACCTTCTCCAGGGAATTTAGGGATGGGCAGTAAATATTGGTCTTGAGAGCAATACCCACATTCTTTGAGTAAAGAAAGAAAATCAAATTTCTGGCACTTGATTCCACCCACCTCACCTCAACTTATTTATTTCTTTTCATTAATATCCAGCATTGATTCACCTGTAAGAGCATATGATCATTGGAACTCCACTGACACCAATAGTAAAAGTAATGTCACCATAGCCTTACCAGGCCTTAAGGGTGTTTTCTCATCAGAGAGAGACACATGGCGTTTATTCAACCTGAGGGTCACCGTGTCTCAGGAGAGGGGCAAGTTTGAGACTGAGAATCCTTCATGATAACCTCAGCCAGTTGGAATTGAACCCGTGCTGTTGGCATCCTTTTACATTGCAAACCAGGGTCTTCCAAGCTAACAGCAAACCTCCCACATAAATATCAAGCATCTTTGTAACAAACATCCACTGTGAGCAAATTCAAACAACAGTGACATGACCATGGTCATCAGTAAGTCACAGAAATATTAGGTTGTCAGGAAATGAAAGTCTATTTTACAGATGTACAGCAAAATTAAGTGATTCACTTAAAAAATTTGAAAATTCACCCACTTGTGTCATAAAATTTGTGCTCTTATACATGCTTTATTGAAAGTGAATGCAACACATTCTCTTATTTCTGCATATTTCATATGGAAGGGTGCAGGGAAAATTTATAAATTTCAGTAATTGTGAATCTACACCTGTTTATGCATTTTACAGAATTGTTACAATGCAGGAGGAAATCTCTCCAGCTCTCCAAATAGGCATCTCACTTCATTCAATTCTTCTGCCTTCTCTCCATTATCCTGCACAATGTTACTGTTCCAATAACATCCATCAAAGTTTTACCTGCACATCCACCAATATCATTTATTCTATCCGTTGCTCCCGATGCGGTCTCCTCTACATTGTGGAGACTGGACGCTTCCTGGCACAGCGCTTTAGGGAACATCTCCAGGACACCCGCACCAATCAACTCCACTGCCCTGTGGCCCAACATTTCAGCTCCCCCTCCCACTCTGCCGAGGACATGCAGATCCTGGGCCTCCTCCACCGCTGTTCCGTCACCACCTGACGCCTGGAGGAAGAACGCCTCATCTTCTGCCTTGGAACACTTCAACCCCACTTTCCCCCCACTCCCACCCCCTCTCATTTATCTCTCCACCCTGCCTCTATTCCTGATGAAGGGTTTTTGCCCGAAACATCGATTTTCCTGCTCCTCGGATGCTGCCTGACCTGCCGTGCTTTTCCAGCACCACTCTAATCTAGACTCTGGTTTCCAGCATCTGCAGTCCTTGTTTTTAACCCATATATCATAAGCAACTAGGAAAAGAAAATGCTAAGTTTCCCAGAACAAAGGGAATATCCAGACTACAGCATTACAATTTCATCTGTTTTGATTCCTCACATTTCCAGAAATGAAAATCCAGTCAAGAGCACTCCAATCTGATCCCTCAAATTTCCAGAATTAAAAATCTAGTCAAGAGCGTTCCAATCTAATCTGGTCTGACTCCTCAAATGGATGCCAGCAGCAGACAAATTCCAAGACTTCTTGTAAAATCAATTGAGACATAATTTGACTTATAAATAGCATCCCTCATAGTAGATTCATTAGATGTGACATGACTGTATGGGTTGTGCTGACTTCTTGGCTAAGATAACAGCTTAAAATGGGTTTGCACTCCCCCGCCTGGTGTGGGAAACTTGTATGTAACAGTGTTAATTCATTCTATGAGCCAATCCCATATTTTGATCAAGCTTTTGGTCATCGGTTCTGTTATTTACTCTTGGGACTGATTGTAAAATTATTTTATTAAATCTCCTCTTGTTAAGTGCCTTAGAATGCTTTGCTGTGTTAAGGGGGCTATATCTGCCTAAGTTATATGTGAAATTTTAATATTGAACGGACTAAACAGAATGTTGTTTCTCTCCAAGTTTCCAGAAGTTTTAAAGAAGACTCATACTGGATTTGAAAAGTTAACTCCTGTGTGTCACAAATCATACCAGACCTGCTGAGTTTCACCAGCATTTTCTGTGTTTGTTCTAAATGGCACCGATCTTGCAACATACATTTTGAACAGTTTGGGATGAGGGTGGGGTGGAGAGTAGGCAGTACAAATTACCATAACTTGACAGACAATGGAGGAGAAGGGGGGACCTTTCAGCCTTTGAAATGCCCTAATTAGTGGTGGTAACAATCTGGCAACAGATTGAAATTTTTTTTCTTTATTCATTCACAGGATGAGGGCATCGCTGGCGAGGCAGCATTATTGCCCATCCCTAATTGTCGAGAGAGCAGTTAAGAGTCAACCACATTGCTGTGAGTCACATGTAGGCCAGACCAGGTGAAGAAGTTTCCTTCCATAAAAGACATCAGTGAACCGAATGGGGTTTTCCGACAATCGATTTATGGTCATCATTAAATCCTTAATTACAGATATGGATTCAATTCAAATTCTACCAACTGCCATGGTGAGATTTGAATCCAGGTCCCCAGAACATTATCTGGGTCTCTGGATTAACAGCAATAATACTACTGGGCCATTGCCTCCCTGATATCGTCATATAGATGGAGGAGAATTCCCTCTCATTCCACAGTGTCATTGTGCTATGCTTCTTCAAATACAATGCATCCCCTTTCTTTGTACATCAGCATTTCCCAATATCTCACTGTTTAAATAATATTCTGCTGCTCTATGTTTTTCCTATTGAATCAGGCAACTTCACTCTTATCCATGTTATACTATGAATCTCATGCATTTGCCCTCTTAATCAACTTGTCTAAATTTCCTCAGACTTCTGTAAGTCCTCCTCACAATTCCTAAACCCAGCTAAGTATGTGTCATCAGCAAGTCTGGAATTATTACATTTGATCCCCTTATTCAAATCATTGAAATATGCTGTGCATAGCCAATCCTTGCTGTTATCCACTTGTCACTGCCTTACATCCTGGAAAATAATTGTTTATTCCTACTCTTTGCTAACTAATTCTCAATCCTTGTTGGTATATCACAGCAATCTCATATGCTTTGATTTTATACACCAACTCCTTTTGTGGGATTTTATCAAAAGCTTTCCAAAAATCTTAATACATCATGTGAGTAGGTTCTTACTCATCTATTCTACTCGTTATGTATTCAAAAACTCCAGTGGGCTTGTCAAACCTGATCTCACTTTCATAAGCCTATGTTGACCTTGTGAGCATTTCTGTTCTTAATTCACACAGTTTTCTTAAATTAGCCACTGATAATTTTATTCTCCTCTTTGTAATTACTTTTCGATGCTTTGTCTTTCTGCACGCTAACATCCTTTGTTACCAATCTTTTTAATAATCTACTATTTTTCCCTATTTTAAGTTGAAAGATGCTCAAAAATGCAAGCTTTCTCATTTTAGTGTTGTGCTGACTTTGTGTAATTCCATTGGTATTTTCTAAGTGCTTTGTTATCATATCTTTATAATAGACTCCAATATTTTACCTAATAGTCTACTAACCTGTGTGCAATTCTGTTCTCCCTCAATTTTTAAATAAGTTGTCACATTTTTAAACATTTGCCATCCTCCAGTCTGTTATGATATTCCAGAAACAACATCATTTTGGAAGATGATAACCAATGCAGCCATTATTTCCATGGCTACTTCCACTAGTACCCTGTAATGTAGATTATCAGACAATGGGAATTTATCAGCCTTTAGTCACATGGGCAAAAATGGTGGCTGAGTGGTTAGGACAGCTGCCTTCACAGCACCATGGACGCAGATTTGATTCCACCCTTGGGTGACTGCCTGTGTGGACTTTACACATTCTCCCCGTGTCTGCATGGGTTTCCTCTGCGTGCTGTAGTTTCCTCCCACAATCCAAAGATGGTCAAGTTAGGTGGATTGACCTTGGTAAATTGCCCTGTAGTGTCCTGGGATGTGCAGGCTAGGTGGATTAACCATGGTCATTGCAGGTTTACAGGGATAGGGTGGGGCTGCGTCTGGGTGGGTGCTCTTCAGAGGGTTGGTGAAGACTCAGTGGGCTGAATAACCTCTTTCCACAATGTAGGGATTCAAAGATCTTGTCTGTTCTAAGATGACTTCCATGGAAAACATTAAGAATCGTATGGCAGATTGCTCTTTTGCTATTACCATATGTCACTACTTCAGAATGCTATAAATCCAATATCTGAAAGTGGTTTGTGTATCAGTTTTATGTACTTATACATACAATCTGAGAAAGCAGAGCACAGGAATATCCATTTGTGAAATGCTTGTTGTAAATTAAAATAAGCTGATAATTACATATTGAATTATTACGATTTTACTCTTTTAAAATGGACATTTATTTTTATCAATTAATTGCAAAGGGTAACATACAGCACAGACATGGCCATTCGACCAAGGTTATTTTCTAATGCTTCACTCAAAACACTGCTCACCTTTTTCATCTTACCCTGCAGTAACACCACGCCAGACTCGAACGAATTCCAAATATTACATTAAAAACTCCACACATTGTATTATAAAATACAGATTAATTTACATATGAAAACTTCATTTGTTTTATTACACCCCTTGCAATATTATAATAATGGTTTTATATTGCCATGACTAACTTAATTAAATGATCGCAAATTTTAATTAGTAGTGACCTCAAATTACTAAAGATAAGTTATATAATAATTAAAATTGATTAAGTACCTCACTCAGAGGATAGAAAATCCCAGTCCACAACATTTAAAAATGATTAAATCCTTTTGTACCTAATTATCTGCAAGACTGTGTTCTTTAAGGTCAGTTCGTGTTTGGATGGTAGTAATAGTGGTGTCATTTCACATTTAAAAAATGAGAAAACTTGCATTTTTGAGCATCTTAACTTAAACTTAAAATAGGAAACAATGTTAGATTATTAAAAAGCGTGATAACAAAGAATGCTTGTATTCAAAGAACTAATCGTACAAAAGTAATTACAATGAAGGCAATAAAATTATCAGTGGCTAATTTTAAAAAAAGCAATGTGAATTAAGAACTCAAATTATCATTCATCTGTGATAGTGTTCAGATAACTCTGACTCACCTGAAAAACACATGTGGAATTGAACCACAAGAACTGAATACATTTACACCTTGGAGACAAAGAGAGTTCAAATCAAATATATGCCTCCTGGCTGTTGAATCAGTACTGCTTCATGTTGAACACCACTTGGCAAAAGCACTGATGATACCCAGGGCAGAGAATGTACTCTGGGTGGAGGATCTGAATATTCATCAATGAGAATAAGCTGGATAGCATGAGTTACTAGGCTGAGTCATAGGATCTCTACAGTGTGGAAGCAGGCCATTCAACCCATCAAGTCCATACTGACTCCCGCAAAGAACATCTCACACAGACCCACCTACCAGTCCTTGTAACTCTGCATTTCCCATGGCTAATGCATCTAACCTAAACACTATGAGCAATTTAGCACGGCCAATCCACTTAACCTGCACATCTTTGCTCTGTAGGAGGAAACCAGAGCACCCAAAGGAAATCCACGCAGGCACAGGGAGAATATGCAAACTCCACACAGTCACTCAAAGGCTGGAATCATACCCTCGTTGTGAGGCAGCAGTGCTAACCACTGAGCCACCATGCTGTCTACAGCAGTTGGCGACAGAACCAACAAGAGAAATGTCTCATTGACCACGTTCTCATGAATTTACTGATTGAAGATGCATCTGCCCAATATTGGTAGAAGCAGTCTTCATACACTCCTGGTGGAGATGAAATCCCCTGTTCATAGGGATACATTTCAAACAGATCCAGCAAGTCAAGCATCATGAGACACTGTGGACCATTGACAGAAGCAGAAATTTATCCAATTACAGTCTGTAAATCATGACCTAGGCTATCATCCACTTTACCATTGTCGTTAAGCTAGGGAATCAATCTTGGTTCAACAAGGTGAGCAGAAGAGCATATTAGGAGCACAGCAGCAACGCCAGACATACTTAAAACTGAGGTGACAACCCAATGGGATACAACACAGCACTATGCATAGACATGGCTAAGTGATCCAACAATGGATAAGCTCTAAGCCTTGCAGTCCGATGTATCCAGCTGTGAACAGTGATAAAACTACAAACAGGAGGAGAAGGTCCAAAAATGTCTTGATCCTCAATAATAGGAAAGTCCAGAAAAACACTGCAAAAATATTTACATCCATCTTTGGCCCGAAGTGCAAAATGAATGATCGTCTTGGTCCTCTTCCAGAGATCGCCAGCATCATAGAAACCAATTGTTAGCTAATTCAATTTACTCTATATGATACCAAAAAATGCCTGATGGCACTGGGTACTGCAAAGACTGTGGGCTCTGACAACATTTTGGCAACAGTCCTGAAGACTTGTGATCCAGAACTGGTAATCACTGTCGGATTATTCCTAATCATCAGAAAGGTGTCATCGATATGCTAACAAGTGACAAGCAGCAATAAGCTATGCATGGATACTTTGCTTGGGTTTTGCCAGGGCCACTCAGCTCCTCACCTCTTTAAAGCCTTGGTTCAAACATGGACGGAAGAGCTGAATTCCAGAGGTGAGGTGAGAGTGTCAGCCCTTGACACACAACAGCATTTAACAGAAATTGGCATCAAAGAGCCTCAACAAAGCTAGAACCAATGGGAAGCTGGGGAATGCTTTCCACTACTTGGAGCCATAGATAGCACAATAGAAGCTGGTTTGTTTGTTGGAGGTAATTGTCTCAACTCTAGGAAGTAACTGCAGAAATTCCTCACAGTAGTATCTTAGTACAATGGAAGATGGTTATGAATATTGGAATTCAAGCACCCCAGTCCCAGGACATCACCGTAAGAGTTCCTCAGCAGAGCGTCCTGGATGAAACCATCTTCAGCAAATTCATCAATTGCCTCCCCTCCATCATAAGATCAGAAATGGGGATGTTTGCTGATATTCTCTCTCATTCATAACACCTTCTGATCCATATGCATCAAGGTCAGGGCAATATTCAGGCAAATAAAATTCAAGCCACACAAGTGTAAGGTAATAATCGCCTCCAAAAAGACAACATCTAACTATTACCCTTGACATTTAATAGCATTACTGTTGCTGAATCCTCTATTATCAAGATCGTATTGTTATAATTTGAGCAGAAACTGAGCTAGACTAACCATATAAGTCCTACAACTACATTGGAACATCAGAGTTTCAAAGTCTTGTCACAGGGAACTACCTCAAGACTCCCTAAAGCCTGTGGACCATCTAGAAGTCACAAGTAAGCTCTGTGATGATATATTGAACATTCCAAAATGTATGCAACCTCAACAATACCTAAGAAGCAAGAAACCATCCATTAAAGACAAATCACTTGTTTGGGACACCATCCACTACTTTTAACATTCATCCTTGCACCACTGATGCTGAGTGGCAGCAGTTTGCAACATTTATATGACACACAGCAGCAATTCACCAAGGCTTGCTCAACACCACCTCCATAACATCTACCAGCTGGAAGGAATGGGCAGTGATGCATTGGAGTACAACCACCCATTAGTTCCCCTCCAAACCTCCAATCCTTCATTGTTACTGCGTCAAATTCCTGGATGTCCAGCTTTAGTAACTCCACACTATGAATGCCCCGAGAGCTCAAGGACTGCAGCTGATTCAAACATGTAGCTTACTAACTTCTCCTCGAGGGCAATTAAGGATGGAATACAAATGCTGGCCCAGTCAACAATGTTCACATTCCAAGAACTACAGAGAACTGTGAACACTACAGACAGTTGTGAACAACTAAAGAGCGTTCAGAACATAGCCCAGTCAACCACGCAAACCAAGCTGCCATCCATTAACTCCATCTGTATTTGCTGTTGCCACGGGAAAGCAAGCAACATAATCAGAGACCCTTCCCACTCCAGTCATACTCTCTTCCATTCTCTTCTGTCCGGCAGAAGATATTAAATTTATATACAGGTACAAATAGATTCGAGAACAGCTTCCTCCTCACTGTTAGACTCGTAGAGTCATAGAGATGTACAGCATGGAAAAAGACCCTTCGGTCCAACTCATCCATGCCAACCAGATAATTTTAACTAATCTCGTCCCATTTACCAGCATTTAGCCCATATCTCTCTAAACACTTCCTATTCATATATGCATTCAAATGCCTTTTAAATGTTATAATTGTACCAAGACTTCTGAATGGACCTTTCAAATTTTAAAGCTAATGCTGATCGTGCTTAGTGTGCACCTTCTCTGCAACCATAACATCACATTCCTCCCTCTGTTCTATTGCCCTACTGCACTTAGTATGGTATGATCTGACTGTACTGCATGCAAAACTAAACTTTTCACTGTACCAAGGTACGCATGACAATAATAAACCAAATTTAAAAAAAAACATTTGATCTGGAAAACCATCTCTCAGATTTTACAAGAAACCAATGACCATGTTATTTTCTTCAAACCCTTGACAAAATAGAATGTAATCCTTGCGGTGTCACACAAATTCGCTCATGTATTCTATGTTGGAGACTGGGAAGACAAATGTTGTCTCTCAGTTTCCATTTAATGAACAAAAGTCTTAAGACTCATCAATTTTGAATGGACATTGCCAAAGTACAACCACAAATAATTCGACAAAGCAAAACGATGTAAGATCTAAAACTCATTGAATCTGCAGCTGAAGAAAATTGATAGAAGATTGATAATTGAAACAATTGGATACCTAAACCAGAAAATTTCAAATACTTCATCGGTTGGAGGATAGGGTGGGCTAGGATTGGTATTGGATTTTTTCTGAAGTTTTCTACGTTTCTGATTTTATTCATGGAAAATTATTGGATGATGAAATCTAACTGTATGTATAGAAATGATAGGTTAGCAAAGACCACCTGATCTATCAAGCTCAATTGCCATCTTCCACCTTTGAGATTAAGCAAAATTAAAAGATTAATTAAACTAAACAATGAAGTTTCACTCTGACACACTTAGATGATTAACACTACTCAAAGAAACTGCATTGATCAACCTTGTATTATATGTAACTTCACTTAGCTGTTTACAAAATACAATAGGTAACCCAACTCAAAACTGCTCCAGCACTTTACCTGAAAATCCAAGAACTGCTTTAACTACCCACTTCTTTCGTGGATCAATCATCATCTGTAAAAAAAGTTGCCCCACATGTAACCCAGCTCCAATGTTGCATTGGCTTGGTTTTACCCAATCTATCTACAACTGAGAGGTAGCATTTTTGTGCAGGAGACGATGCATGTATGGAATGAGCAGCAAGTGGACGTGGTGGAGGCTGGTACAATTCCAACATTTCAAAGGCATCTGGGTGGTTATATGAATAGGAAGGGTTTAGAGGGATATGGGCAAATGCTGGCAAATGGGACTACATTAATTTAGGATATCTGGTCGGTGTGGATGAGTTGGACCAAAGAGTCTGTTTCATGCTGTGTAACTTTATGACTCTATGACTCTATTTAGTGTCAGTAGTGCCTCGGGCGTAATACTTCCACCCCGATTTAGATGGATGAGTGTTCAAGTCCTACTCCAGAACCTAAGACCAAGAATCCCAGTTGAACTCTAGTGTCGAACTGAGGGAATGCTGCACTATTGAAAGTGTCGTTTTTAACATGAGACATTAAATCAAGAACTCTATCCTCATTCTGGTATTAGCAAAAGATCCCACTATTTTAAGGCAGTTTTCCCTGGTATTCTGGTCCATATTTATGGCTCAATCAATACCACAAAACCAGATTATCTGGTTATTATCCCATTGTTATTTGTGGGAGCTTGCAGTACGCAAATTGTCTAGTGGTGAGGAGGGAATTGGGAGCATTCACTGTTGAGCCCCAATAGAGAGCGTCAGAGCAATTCATGAAGATGAAAGGTGTGTTAATGACAAAAAAAGCTTTAAGCATGCAACAATAAAAGAAAGTTTCATGCTATCCACATGTTTGCCTTAGAAGTCAAGCGCATACATAAAGATCTGTAGAAGAAACTTAGATAGTAAGATATCTGTTTCAAATTTCATATTCAGTTCCACATGGGTGAAACTGATAGATCAAAAAAAAGTGATATCCAGAAAATAAATTGTTAGTATTTCATCATTTGATCAAAGCTGAAAAGTTACAGAGAATTCATCAGCTGGACAAAATGAAGGACAGCAGAATGAGGGAAATACCTAGGCATAGTTAGATGACAGGCATCAAACAGAAGTTGCAGATGAGCTCCAGTGGATGCATGAGGAGGATACAAGGCAGATGAGCACAGCATACAGATCCCCTTTTGAGAGAAGCACCAAGCAGCATCACTTGCACTCTCTCCTACATCTGCTTTAGTTGTGACGGTCAATGTATACTGCTGACATTTCTAATGATGGAGTTAACTAATCAGGCATTATTTGCAGAGATGGTGGACTTGATAATGAATGTTTCAACTGGAAATTATCTAGCGATGTGTCTTGAAATTGTCATGCTGGATTGTGACTATTTCCTTCGCAGCTTGTTCCAGTTTACAAAAAGCAGAAATTGCTGGAAAATCTCAGCAGGTCTGGCAACATCTGTGGAGAGAAAGCAAAGTTAACATTTCAGGTCCAAGGACTCTGAGAACTGGCAATAATTAACGAGCGGTGTGATCCAAGGATCAGTGCTGGGGCCTCAGCTTTTCATAATTTATGTAGGCAAATTGGATAAAAAATGTGGTTGTTAAATTTGCTGATGATACAATAAGAGGTAAGAAAATAAATTGTGAAGAGGACATAAGGAGGCTTTAAAAGGATTATGGGTATGTTAAGCGAGGGCAAGGATCTGGTAAATAGAGCAGAATGTGCAATTGCCCATTTTGACAAGAAGAACAAAGAGAGTATATTATCTAAACAATGAGAGATTGCAGATCTCTGAGATGCTGAGAGATCTGCCTGTCCCAGTCTATGTTAGTAAAAATGTACAGCAAGTTATAGGAAAACAAATATAATGTTATGCTTTATTGAGAGGGGAGTTTAATAGAAAAAGTGGAAAGAATTTATTTATAAAATGCATTACTGAGACTACATCGAGAGTACAGAACAACCTCGATTATCTGAACGAGACGGGCAGAGAGCATTTTGTTCGGATAACTGATTGTTCGGATAACTGATCTGATCCTAAACAAAGGAAACAATATTGAAAACAATTAGGTAAAAAAAGCATGTTTTTAGAGTTTTTATTTCATTCAATCATTTTTTGGTTAGAGTTTGACTGAAGTCTGTGAAATGTTTCTCTGACATTTTCCCAGATTTAACCCTGTCCTCAACAGCAGCCGACATCTTTCTGTTTGCTGTCATCCCGCCCTCCAGACTAACCAGGTGTTGTCCCTCCCTCCTCAGTGACAGGTGAGCCCTGAGAGAGATAGAGATATAGAGATATATATATATAGAGAGAGAGAGATAGATAGAGAGAAAGAGAGAGACAGAGACAGGGGGAGGGGAGAGAAAGAGAGAGAGAGGGGGGAGAGAGAGAGGCGCAAAATACAGGGGGAACACAAGACAGGGAAGATTTTTTTCGCTGATTTCAGTTTCTATACTCTCATCAATTGTTTTTGGGGAGTGTAATGTTTTCCTCGTGTTTCCTCCTGTCATGTTTTCCTCCTGTTTATTTTCACGTGTGCTAATTCACGACCACTTGCTCTGCCTCTTCAAAACAAAAAGTTACATTAAATTTCCTTGTCAGCTGAAAGATATTGAAGTACTTTTTGTTTGGTAAAAAAGAGTTGTCATGGGATAACAGCAGGAAAAATCAACAGAAACAAAAAGGGAGAGCACATTGTTTGACCTAACTCTCCGGAGAATGAGCTGAGGAGAAAAAATTGTTGGGTTTGCAAAACAGAGTGAGTCAATGTTGAGAGGGAATCTTGCTGTTAGTGCACACAGCTGGGGTTTGCACAGTCACAAACCTTTGTACTCAGGGAGAATAAGTATCGGAGAGCCTTTTTATAAAACCTGTAAGACTTAACTCGAATGTCACATCTCAAGTGTATATTTGAGTTGATTATTTATTAAAGCTTACTTGCAGCTACTTTTCTGTTCAAATTTACAAATTGATGCTTAAATAGATGAGGAATAGAATTTTCCTATATCAATTGAAATGCATATGCAGGGACCATGAGATTTTGTTCAGATATTCCGAAATTTGGATAACCGAGGTTGTTCTGTGTTGTGTACAGTATTGGTCTCCTTATTCAAGGAAAGACCTGACAAATATCTGGAATTAGGTTAAATTAGCTACAGTGTGGAAACAGGCCTTTTGGCTCAACCAGTCCACACCGCCCCTCTGAAGAGAAACCCACTCCCCCCTGACTAATGCACCTAACACTGTGGGCAATTTAGCATAGCCAATTCAGCTGACCTGCACATCTTTGGATTGTGGGAGGAAACCCATGCAGACACAGGGCGAAAGTGCAAACTCCACACAGACAGGCGGAATCGAACCCAGGACCCTAGTGCTGTGAGGCTGCAGTGCTAACCACTGAGCCACCATGCCTCCCTGAATGAGTGAGTTGACTTTGAAGTAAAGGTTGGACAGTGTTGTACTTGCTTGAAATTGACAAGGGGCAGCTTGATTGAAACATTTAAGATCCTAAGGGATCTTGACAAGTTGGACATGGAAATGATGTTTTCACTTATGGGAGAATCTAGAAATCGGGTTCAGTGTTTTACCATAAAGGGTCATAATGTAAGGCAGATGTCCTTGTGAAGAAAGGTTATTGACACACTGTTTCAGAAACAAATGGTCAATTGTGCGAATAGAATCCTACTTTCTCATTTCCAGAGGGCACCTGGTGCTTGTTTTTATTAATTCCCAACAGATTATTACATTTTTATGGACAATGGCCTGTCTACTTTTAAACAAAAGTTAGAAAAAATTGTGAGGGAAAAATACAGAGTTATCTCAAGTGACCTAACAAGCAAGGTTAATAAATAGCTCAGTGGATACACATGGCGGGCATATTTCAAAATACACAGAATAGATACATTCCAACAAGGAACAAAAGAATCAGAGGAAAGTATCTATGATCCGTGGTGTTTGGACTAGGCCAACACCTCCGCCTCCCCCCAAAAAAACATTCAAGAAGATAAACTAGACCCTAGCTTTTCTAGTTGTTTTAAGCTAATATAAATATGATATTCCAAAGTGTGATATAGCTGGTCAAACCATTCAGTTTTAACAAAATTGAATTTATTTACAAACTACTGAATGAAGCAGAAGCAAAAGAAAACAGAATTTAGAATAACAACTGCTTGAAAACCTGACTGACACAATATCCCTTGCCATTTAACAAAGGAACGGTTCTGCACCATCTCATAAACACACCCCTTGGCAGAAAGGTTCATTTAAACACAGGTTCTTACAATAGACAGAGATGGCAGAGAGCATCAAGCAAGGACCATTGGCTGAAACATGGAACCTCTTTTCCCCCAGCAGCTTCTTGGGGTTCCGAGCTAATACTAAACCAAAGTCGAAATATCCCTGAACTGGGAAAACCGGCCACTCCCCTTTCCTTGTACAAATGTTTTTAAAAATTTCTAAAAATTCTTTTCCCTGATTGTTGCCTTCGGCAGTGTCTGTTCCATATAATCAAAGTAGCCTCATTCCAGACAAATCAGAACCTCTGTCTTTTGGAAAAAAAACAACAACATAACCTTGTGAAAGCATTGTCATAGAGGTAAAGATGATATCAAATGTAAAGAGAAAATGTAATTGTGCGAAAATGGGTGGTAGGTCAGAGAATATAAAAACAGGGGGAAAGTGAGGACTGCAGATGCTGGAGATCAGAGTCGAGAATGTGGTACTGGAAAAGCACAGCAGGTCAGGCAGCATCCGAGGAGCAGGGGAATTGACGCCCTGGGCAAAAGCCTAAAAACAACAAAGAATGACCAAAGGATTAATAAGAAGGGAAAAATTAGAGTACAAGAGGAAGCTACAGAGAAATATAAAAACACATAGGAAGAGTTTCAATTAGATATATAAAAAAATAAAATTATAAAAGAAGCTAATGTTGGTCCTACAGGGACTGGATCTGGGGAATAAATAATGGGAAATAAAAAGTTGACAGATGAATTAACAGGCATTTTGCATCGGTCTTCATCAACCAGAAATAGCGATAAATTAGAAAGGGATTTATGACAAACTCAAGAGAATTGCAATCACCAAGGAAAGTAAACAAATTGTTGGAGTTGTGAGTTGGCACATTTTGGGGTTTAATGGACTTCATTCCAGGGTCGTTAACCTCGCAGCCACTACTCCAAAGTCAAACAAGTACATCACCTCATGGGCTGCATGTCTCTTCGATGCAGCTGGAAACCAGAGGCATGTACTGTTAATGGAGAGGTAGAAATTAGTTCTGGTGAGTTGGCTGTTTAATAGGCATCCATGAAATTCAAAGTGTGTGAAAGGTTTTCCTGATGCTTGCTGTCAGACATCTAACTGGTCTTTCAAAGTCCAAGAACTTAATTGCAAAGTCAATCCAATGTCAGCACTCCTAATTTTCGCTTCCTGCCCAATTAATTTCACCAGCCTGCATTTCATTTAGCTCCCAGGTGTAGCACAGGATTTCAAGCGCTCTTGTGGTACCATTGTATTGACTCTACTTCTGGACCAGGAGGTCCATGTTTAAGTCCCACCTGCTCCAGAGGTGTGTAGTAATATCTCTGAGCAGGTTGCTTAGAAAACATCTCGTAAAAGATTTCACCTATGGAAACTAATGTCATCTCTGCCTTGCTTTGAGTTTGAAAATATGCAATATGCACCACTGACAGTCTCTGTAACCTCATTAACGTGTACCTTCCCCTGAGGGTGCTATTGTTGACCTGAACCTGTCCTGATATTATCCAATAACTCCTCCACAGATGCATTAGAGAGTTTATAAGCCTTTTTGAACTGCAATTGTCTGCTCCTTAGTAAATGATGGCTGAGGAAGGAACTTTCAGCAAATTGATATTAAAGTCAAGTGGGCACTCATCAATGAGAGAAGAAGAAAATCCTTGAATGTATACTGTAGGCAAGATTGAAAAGCTCAGAAGGTTATCAAGTCCCTTTTTTTCCTGGTCTTAAACATTGGTGGAAAGAGTATTCCAGGTAAGCTTTAAACATAATGTCAGTTTATTTGCTCAATATTTGCTCTCTGCCTCTAAAGCAGTGTCTTTTTTCAATACTTGTGCAGTATTAATTCAACTTCCTTTTTTTTGGAATTGTTGATACCATCGGATTGAGTTTGCTAAAATAGTGAAGCATAAATTATTCTTTATCTCTTCTGCATTTCATTTCCTGAAGATTTTTGACATCAGCAGAAGCTGATCTTTGTTGAAGCAAACTAAATAATTGAAAGGAAATTTTATTGAAAAGTAGATCATGGGTTCCTGCTGTTTGAATTGATGGTGAGGTTCAGATACTGAATGATACAAACTTGCATATTTATGAATAACAAATATTTGATATTGTGGCAGAATTACTAACGACATTTAATGTTGAAAAAAGTTACAACACTTTACATCCATTTCTCTTGTGCTCTTTTGTACTTTCAGTCAGATGTTTACTTACTACTTTGTTTATTTTCAAATGCAAACATTTCTTATTAATAATATAGTAAATCATTGAATCCCTACAGTGTGGATACAGGCCATTCAGCCCAGACTGTCCCTCCAAAGGGAATCCCATCTTATCCCTGTAACCCTGCATTTTCCATGGCTAATCCACCTCGCCTCCACATCCCTGGATTCTATGGGCAACAGCCAATTTAGCATGGCCAATCCACCTAACCATCGCATCTTTGGACTGTGAGAGGAAACCAGTGAGCCTGAAGGAAACTCGCGCAGACACAGGGAGAATGTGCAAACTCCACACAGTCACCCAGGGGTAGAATCAAATTCAGGTCCCTGGCACTGTAAGCCACCATGCCACCCCATTTATGTGAAGAGATAATGCAGAATTATGCATTCATTGATAAAAATTACATTTTTAAAAATTGAAATCAGCTATTCTTACAATCTTCAATTCCAATTTACAATTAAATATCTATGCGCACTATCTTGATTTATTGCATGAAGTCTCTTCACTTGAGAATATTAGAGTTTAAAATCAAAATTTGCCAATTTACTATTTTTGGAGCCTGGATTTAATACCCTGACTGTCAATGATTTAATTTTGTTGTGTCAATCTACTATGGGCACATTTGATTTTTTTTCAAAGGAACATAGTAAATTTTGTGCCCCTATATGGTTGAAGTTTTATGGAAGAAGCAACTTAGACAAAATTTGTTCCCCTAGGGGCTGAAACAGTGGCAGGCAGGACCTGACAATATTGGTGTCTGTCACTTTGCTAATGCACTTCCCAATATTATCATGTTCACACTGAATTTTACTTTCAGAAGCTCATCCTGTAGAGCCAATAATATCCATGCTTCATTCCCTGCTTGAAATGTTCTAGTTGTAACACGCTTGTCTGCACACACTTTGATTTTTACTTATAATATTTTTAAATGCTCCTGCATGACTTTATGTTCTCCAGCGAGTCTCTCTTGAAACATAGAAATGTAATCCAACATTTGCCTTTTTCATTTTAAGAACATTTCCTTTATCAAATGCAATGGACTTCTTATCTCATGGTCATTGATCTGTTCAAATAACCTAAATCCTATTTGGGTATTTCTGGCAGCAAATAATAAGAAATGCTATCTTAGTCCCAATCAATAATTTGATGATTAGATACAAACTGCAGAGTAAAATCTCAGCAGCCAGTCTAACAGCACTCAAGCTTGTAGCTTTCTGCCTGAAAACGTCAATCTTTAGTTTTTCAACATTCTCTTTTCTAACCAGCCCTTTTAACATCCAAGTAGTTCTTGAGCATAATACATGTCAGAAGTTGCAATGTCTACAGTGTACTTGGAAGAATAACCAATCTGCAATTAACTTTCCAGGCCAGTTCCCATAAACATACATCAGGCTGTTTGTTCTTTCCTTTTAATTAAAGAAAACGTTTCTCAGAGTTCAACTGTTGACTTTAGTTTACAGTTCCAAACCAAAAATGAGAAAGTCAAAGAAAAGCAGTGATGGTCCCAACATGAGTGAATGCAAAATGCTTGGCAGGTAATGTGGATGATGTGGATAAACATGAGCAAAAACAGGAAGGCAGATTATTATCGAAACGACAATAAATTGGGAAAGTGAGTGGTGCAATGAGATGTGGGTTTCCTCGCACACAAATCACTGAAAGTAAGCATGCAGGTGCAGCAGGTGGTCAAGAAGATAAATGGCTGCCACAGTGAGAGGATTTGTGTACAGGAGCAGGGACATCTTGCTGCAATTGTACAGGGCCTTTATGAAAACACATCTGCTATATTGTGTGCAGTGTTGACTTGCTTTAACTGAGAAAAGACATTTTAGCTGTGTAAAGTGTGTAAAGTAAAGCTGTGCAATAAATGTTTACCAGACTGATTCCTAGGATATCATCACTGGCATATGAAGGGAGGCTGAATTGTTAGATTTACATTCACAGGAAATTATAAGAATCTCGAAGAAAGCTATAAGGTTCCAAGAGGACAAGGACCACAAGGGCCACAGTCTAAGGGTAGGTGGTAGGACGTTTAGGAATGATTCCCGATGAAGGGATTTTGCCCAATACATCGATTTTGCTGCTCCTCAGAAGCTGCCAGACCTGCAGTGCTTTTCCAGCACCAGTCTAATCTTGACTCTAATCTCCAGCATCTGCAGTACTCACTTCTATCTGGTTGGCCATTCAGGGCTGAGATGAGCAGATTTTTTTTCACCAAAAGAGTGGTGAGCCTGTGGAATTCTCTGCCACAAAAAGCGGTTGAAACCCAAGTATTAAATGGTTTCAGGAATGAGTTAGATACAGGCCTTAGGGCTAAAGGGACCAAAGGGTATGGGGAGAGAGCAGGAACAAAGTACTGAGTTAGATGATCAGCCATGATCATACTGAATGGTGGAGCAGTCTCAAAGTCTGAAAGGCCTGCTCCTGCTACTATTTTCAATGATTCTAACTGTTCAAAACCCGAGATGAAGAGCACCCAAACTTTGGTACTATTCTCTGGGGTAATGTATTGTAAGTTAAGTTCCATTATTCCTAGAGTCATCAAAAATGTTAAAAGATTTAATAAAACTATCGAACGTTCCCAATTTACCTGACTGATGAACACAAATTCACCAGGTTCTATCCTTAACAAGAAACAGCTATTTATTGCAAATGGGGAGAAAGTGAGGACTGCAGATGCTGGAGATCGGAGTCGAGAGTGTGGTGCTGGAAAAGCACAGCAGGTCAGGCAGCATCCGAGGAGCAGGAGAATCGACGTTTCGGGCATTCCAGATAAATGGCTTATGTCCTAAATGTCGATTCTCCTGCTCATTTATTGCAAACAGTTTTGAACTGACAGCAGAAAAGGAACACCAAATGCTACCTTATAACTATCTGTAATTCAAACTCTATCCCTTTTCAAAACCAATCCCATCTATGTACAAACAGACAAAGAACAAGACATTACAAATACTATGGATGGGGAACAAACAGGAGAAAAGTCAGGAAACCACAGTTCGGACACCAGTCTGGAATACAGGCATTTATGAGTTGTTTTCCTTCAATTCCCTTCTGGTTCCTTTCAATCGAGATTGTGGACATACCAATTCTCAACTTTGAGTTCACTAGTTGAGACTTGCCCTGAGTGCGTTTAAACCCCTTTCCCATTCAGAAAGCAACTTTGCAGGGAGAGGAGAGTTGCTTTCCCTTCCACAGGCTGCCTGTTTATGCTTTATTGTTCTAAGACAAAGCTGTAGTCACTTTCCGGGAGCCACTCGAGAAGTTGTTGCTGTGCTGAGTATTTCTGAACACACATGATGGGTCTTGGTCAAATGCCTGTCACTGGGCAAATCTGCCATAAATACACACTCATAGAGCCAAGGTGACTCACAGCCATCCCCTCCACTGATTGTACAAGGCAACATTGCAGATAGAGCATACAATGAGCTCTGGTAACCTGTATTTTGAAAGCATATTATCTTCTTCTACAGTTCCTTAGTTTATATCAATAAATTTTCCCTTTCACATTCCACAGTACAAAAAAAAAATTGTCTTTACAAAATGAGTTCATTAGCTTATAACTAATGGCAACCAAAGTATTTTGATATTTTAAAATTGTAAAGCATGCCCGTAATGCCTCTGTGCCATACTTGACTCATGATTCTGATTGACTTTATCATGAATATTATCACTATCTTCACCACTGTATGTGAGTCCTCAGTGCCCTTCTTTTCAGAGTTAAATGACACATGGGACATGATTAGGATATTGGTGTTTGGAGCTATAAGAACTTAATCAGCTTTATTCTTTAACAGCTTCCTTTCAGCGCTAAGCTCATAACTGAGTGTAACATAGTACTATTTTTCAGTATCTGTTTTGATTCCTTTAGTTGGGTGTGTTTGTCAGGAACACATGCAAACAAGGCTCAGGCATCTCCAGATGCTTTTTAAAGGTTATAATTGCACCAGCCTCCACTGCTTCCTCTAGCAGCTCATTCCATACATGTACCACCCTCTGGATGAAAAAGTTGCCCCTTAGGTCCCTTTTAAACCTTTCCCCTCTCACCATAAACCTATGTCCTCTAGTTTTGGACTCCCCTACCATGGAGAAACGACCTTGGCCATTTACCCTATCCATGCCCCTCATGATTTTATAAACCTCTATAAGATCATACCTCCGCCTCTGACCCTCCAGGGAAAACAGCCCCAGCCTACTCAGCCTCTCCCTATAGCTCAACCCTTCCAACCTCGGCAACATCCTTGTAAATCTCTTCTGAACTCTTTCAAATTTAACAACATCCTTCATGTAGCAGGGAGACCAGCGGTATCCCAAGACTTGCCTAACCAATGTCCTGTACAACTGCAACATGACATCCCAACTCCTATACTCAATGCTCTGACCAATAAAGGCAAGCAGTTTTCAATAACGTGTCTACCCAGGTCCCCACTGTCAAGGAACTATGAACCTGCACTCCAAGGTCTCTCTATTCAGCAACAATCCCCCAGACCTTATCAATAAGTGTCTCAGTCCTGTCCTGATTTCCCTTTTCAAAATGCAGCACCTCACATTTATCTAAATTAAACTCCATCTGCCATTCCTTGGCCCATTGGCCCATATGATCAAGATCTTGTTGTACTCAGTGGTAACCTTCTTTGCTGTCCACTACACCTCCAATATTGGTGTCATCTGCAAACTTACTAACCATGCCTCCTATGTTCACATTCAAATCATTTGTATAAATGATGTAAAACAGTGGAACCAGCCCCGATCTTTGTGGCACACCACTGGTCATAGGCCTTCATATGCTTGTATCACATAATTTCGTAAATATACAAGTGTGCACAGAATAGTTTCAGCTCTATCCTTCTCCTGAGTTTTTTTTTCAACCACAGAACACCAGCTTTGTTTCACTCTTTCTGGACTGGTATTGGTTACTCAACACTATCTTCATGCTGAGGATTGTTTCACTGTTTCATTCAGAACTAAGACTCATGGCCTGTTATGTGGTAGTACCAAATGGCCTGATAGTTTCTTAGGGTAGACTCCTAGATAATGCATATGAAGCCCTGTGGTTAAAATTACATAGTCTTCACAAAAAGGTCAACATGAAGATTTCCTTCCAACCTACAAAAGGCTCCAGAACTACCTCTCCTGGTTAAAGTTCGTGGTGAATAAATAGTCTGAGAATGAACAAGAGTGAACAAGTGAATGTATGTAAAATAGGTGAGTTAGTGAGTGAGAAAATGATAGGATCTATGAATGTGTGAAAACTTGAATGATTAAGGGAAGGTTGAGTAAATGTATCTGGAAGTAAAGGGGTGAGTATTAAGATGCTGCAACTTAGGGTGAATGAATAAGTATGATTGAGAATTTGAGTGAATAACAATGCAATTGAGCGTGAATCAGCGAGAGCACAGTAGACTGTCACTGAGTGCAAGTCAATAAATTATTTGTAATACATGACAGACAGCCAAGGTAAGGAGAGATTAAATAAAAGAGTAAGTATTGCAATTTCTGTGAAGAGTTGCAGGTGGGAGGACAATGGGTAAAAACAAGGGCTGCAGATGCTGGAAACCAGATTCTGGATTAGAGTGGTGCTGGAAAAGCACGGATGAAGGTGATAGGTCAGAGAGGACGGTGGAGTGGATAGGTAGAAAGGAAGATAGGCAGGTAGGACAAGTCATGGGGACAGTGCTGAGATGGAAGGTTGGAGCTGGAGTGAGGTGGGGGAAGGAGAAACGAAGAAACTGGTGAAGTCCACATTGATGCCATTGGGTTGAAGTGTTCCAAAGCGGAAGATGAGGTTTTCTTCCTCCAGGCGTCGGGTGGTGAGGGAGCAGTGGTGAAGGAGGTCCAAGACCTCCATGTCCTTGACTGAGTGGGAGGGGGAGTTGAAATGTTGGGCCACAGGGTGGTGTGGTTGATTGGTGCGGGTGTCCCAGAGATGTTCCCTAAAGTGCTCTGCTCGGAGGCTTCCAGTCCCCCCAATGTAGAGGAGACCGCATCGGGAGCAACGGATACAATAAATGATATTGGTGGATGTGCAGGTAAAACTTTGATGGATGTGGAAGGCTCCTTGGATAGAGGTGAGGGAGGAGGTGAGGACACAGGTTTTGCAATTGCTGCGGTGGCAGGGAAAGGTGCCAGGATGGGAGGATGGGTTGTAGGGGGGCGTGGACCTGACCAGGTAGTCATGGAGGGAATGGTCTTTGCGGAAGGCGGAAAGGAGTGGGGAGGGAAATATATCCCTGGTGGTGGGGTCTGTTTGGAGGTGGTGGAAATGTCAGCGGATGATTTGGTTTATGCGAAGGTTGGTAGGGTGGAAGGTGAGCACCGGGGGTTTTCTGTCCTTGTTACTGTTGGAGGGGTGGGGTCTGAGGGTGGAGGTGTGGGATGTTGACGAGAGTTCTTACATGTGTGTGCTAAGAGGGAATGTAGTTGGCATAACTATGGGAATCTGAGGGCTCATAATTGATGTCCTTTAATAATGGATTGATGGTAATGCAGACAGAGTGGTTGAGGGTGGGAAGGGAAGAATCAGCAATGTGAAACTGAGAGAAGGATAGAAACTGAAAGTTAACGTGATGAAGTTTTCTAATTCAGGATGAGAGCAGGACACATTCCCAACACAATGTGTGACAAAAGAAAACAACGAAGGGTGGGGAACTGGAATAAAACGTTCCCAACATATTATACACAAGTCAGGTAGAGCTAGGGGGCATGTGGATACACCCTATTTGAAGGTGTTGAAGAAGAAATTTTTCAGAGTGACACAAAGCTCAGCCAGTTGGAGGAGTGGGTAGTGAATACAGGACTGGTTGGGCTTCAGTTTGCAGAAGAAATAGAGAACTCTCAGGCCAACCTGATGGGGTATGAAGAAATTGCATATATTTAATAAAGAAGAGACAGTTATGGCCAAGAAATTGCAAACATTTAACCTGCCAGAGAGCAGCAGAGAAGTTGATGTTATGAATATGAAGAGACTGTAGAAGGGGAAGAAATAATTGTCGTTGGACAGGAGTACATTTCACAGAGTGAAATTATAGCTCTTCAAGAACAATCCGAGCTGTGAATCTTGGGAAGACAAACTGTACAGAACTGGGGTGGAAATTCCTGGAGAGAAAATCCTCAGAAGAAATTAGTTCAGTGAATGTTGTGAAATAATGGCTTGGTGTTCAGTGATAGGGTCATGCGAGGGGGGAAGCCAGTAGAAATATGGAAGAGTTGGTGTTCAGCCTCTGCACTGTAGAGGTCAGATCACCAGCTAACAATAACAACTGTTTATCAGTAGGTTTGATGACAGTTTTAGCTCTGATAGTATGCAGTAAATTCTGATGGTGACATATTTGAGTGAGTGAGAGGAGGAAAAGAATTTAGGTGGTTGCTATCACTGTGGCAGTTCTAAATGAAAGGATCAAAAGAAGTTAAGAAGCCAGGAAAAAGAGCTCCAGGTAGAGGAAAAATATTGGAAATGGGTGAAAGGGCCAATTGAGTAGGTGAAAGTATCTTGGGTGCATGGAGGCAGAGGCCAGAGATAAAGAGTTCAACATCATTCTGAGGTCAAGATTTCTTAATAAAAGCACATTTTTGAGCAGTGTGTTCAAGTGTTTTTCTATGGCATGCATCTTTATGATTGTGCAGGGATAGATTTGATACTTGATTTAAGTAGGTCATTATTATTGTCAAAAGACTTGCATTAATATGAAACCTTTCATAATCTCATATGAGGGCCCATGGTGTTTGAGGTGAGCTACTGGTATGGATTGAGGATTGACTGTCTGACAGAAGGCAGAGAGTTGGGGTAAAAGGTTCTTTTTCGGAATGGCAGCCGGTGATAAGTGGTGTCCCGCAGGGTTCAGTGTTGGGGCCGCAGCTGTTCACATTATATATTAATGATCTGGATGAAGGGACTGGGGACATTCTAGTGAAGTTTGCCAATGATACGAAGTAAGGTGGACAGGCAGGTAGTATTGAGGAAGTGGGGAGGCTGCAGAAGGATCTAGACAGTTTGGGAGAGTGGTCCAGGAAATGGCTGATGGAATTCAATGTGAGCAAATGCGAGGTCTTGCACTTTGGAAAAAAGAATACAAGCATGGACTACTTTCTAAACAGTGAGAAAATTCATAAAGCCAAAGTACAAAGGGATCTGGGAGTGCTAGTCGAGGATTCTCGAAAGGAAAAAAGGAAAATGATTCTTATGTGGGATATGGGCATGACTGTTGATGGCAGCATTTGTTACCCAACTCTTGGAGAGGGTGGACGCTAGGAAATTGTTTCTGTTAGGCGAGGAGAGTAGGACCCGTGGACACAGCCTTAGAATTAGGGGGGGCAAATTCAGAACAGAAATACGGAGACATTTCTTGAGCCAGAGAGTGGTGGGCCTGTGGAATTCATTGCCGCAGAGTGCCGTGGAGGCCGGGACGATAAATGTCTTCAAGGCAGAAATTGATAAATTCTTGATGTCACAAGGAATTAAGGGCTACGGGGAGAATGCGGGTAAGTGGAGTTGAAATGCCCATCAGCCATGATTGAATGGCGGAGTGGACTCGATGGGCCTTACTTCCATTCCTATGTCTTATGGTCTTATATCATTCACAGCTGATTAAGTACATTCACTGTTGTAATGTGATGACCAATTTGTGCACTCCACGAATAGTAATATACCTGTGACCATTTCATCTGATTTTAGGTGTTCATGGTGTGGTACAAGTTTGCAAGAACATCAGAGAACTATGCTGCACTTTTCTTTGAGTAGTACCATGGAATTTTTACCATGTAGCTAAGGGCAGTCAGGCAATTGGCTTCTCTGAATGATGGCCCTTTTCAGTGAATTGGAGCTTGAATTCAAATTCTTCTGAACTAGCAACATAGATACTATCAAATGTACCACAGCTGATAAGCCAATGCAAGCATTGAGACAAAACTTTGCCCTGGCCTCCTCACAAATCCCACCTCCCACACTCCCACTCCCTACTTAAATCAAGTATCAAATCTATCCACGACCATAAAGATGCATGCTATAGAAAAATATTTGAACACACAGCCCAAAAATGTGCTTTGATTAAGAAATGTTGTGCTTGGAATGATGTTGAACTCTTAGTCTATGGCCTCTGCCTCAGTGCACCAAGATACTTTCACCTACTCAATTGGCTCTTTCACCTGTTTCCAATGCTGCTCATCCCTTTCTTGTCCCTTTCTGTGTCCAGTCACGATGTTCCAGCCTGTTTAACGTGGGAGCTTCAGATGTTTAGAGCTGAAAATGTGTTGCTGGAAAAGCGCAGCAGGTCAGGCAGCATCCAAGCAGCAGGAGAATCGATGTTTCGGGCATGAGCCCTTCTTCAGGAATTGCTGAAGAAGGGCTCATGCCCAAAATGTCAATTCTCCTGCTCCTTGGATGCTGCCTGACCTGCTGCGCTTTTCCAGCAACACATTTTCAGCTCTGATCTCCAGCATCTGCAGTCCTCACTTTCTCCACTTCAGATGTTTACCCCATATTTGACTTAATGATTAATTTCCCTGCTGAATGAGTGCTTAAGAAATGGAAATTATCTGAATCAGTTTTGCCACATTTCCAGTTAACATCTTAATTCGGGG
Source organism: Chiloscyllium plagiosum (assembly GCF_004010195.1). NCBI lineage: Eukaryota > Metazoa > Chordata > Chondrichthyes > Orectolobiformes > Hemiscylliidae > Chiloscyllium > Chiloscyllium plagiosum. Next base: position 136,445,304 of record NC_057711.1, on the reverse strand, counting down.
GCTATAGTGAGACTAAAACCTTGCTACCTGAGATTGCAGGCTTTTAAAGAAATATATCTTTTTATGAGTATTTATTGTGCAATGTGTGGAAAGTGTCAGTAGGTGGTGCTCATTTAGTGTTTTCGAATGCCATTCTACTACCTCAATGTCCTGTGTGTTCCAACGACTGCCCTTCTCATTAATATTGTGACAGCTCACAGGCACCCTAACCATCTGCTGCACAACTAAGATGCCTGTATTCATTTAATAGTCACAAATGTTTGGTACAGCCATTGCTACCAAGATTCATTCTAGTTTATTTTGCTCTCTTTCGGCTCATACTTTGTTGGCTAGCCTGATTGGTAAATGTCTATCATTGGGGTTTCTATCATAGTGAATTAAAAGCAGATGACAAAAGTGATCTTAACAGTGAAATGGATTCAACACTTGCTGGAAGGACCTGGCAGTGGTCCAGCTGTGTGAGTTTTGAAATTCTAAGTGAAATGCGACCGAGAAATATGAATGCAAAAGGGTTTCAGAAATTCCTTTGAGTTCTGATTTCTTTTAACTGTTGTCAGGGAATACGTACCTGACAGTTCCTAAATGAAATAGTAAATACACTTCACAAATTAATTCATTTCATGTAAAGCGGTTTAAGAGATCTAATGGTCATGGAAAGCACTAAGTAAATGAAAGTCTTCTTTTATTGAATGACATTAATGTTCTGATCTCATTTTTTTGAGCTCTCCTGCTCGTCAGAAACATGATCATCAATTTGTCTCTGGAGTTTCGAAGTTTATGGACTGATCCCACTGAAAAGACTTGAGAACAAAAGAAAATCAAGATTAACATACCAGCATGGTTCTGAAGGCACGATGATTGTCAGAGGCATCATCCTTCAGATGCAATATTCAGCCTAAAGTTCCATCTATCTTTCAAGTAGCTGCAAAAGCATAGCAGTATTTTGAAGAACTGCACAGGGTATCTCCCTCCTCTCCTGACCAATATTTGTCCTTTAATTAATGTCTCAGAAGCATTTATGGTTATGTGACACTGCTATTAATGCGAACTTACTGTGTTTAAATTGGTTGCCCCTTGTTTCCCTTTTTATTCATTCACAGGTTGTGAGCATCGCTGGCCAGGTAGCATTTATTGCCCATCCAGCAGTTAAGAGTCAACCACATTGCTGTGGGTCTGGAGTCACATGTAGGTCAGATCAGTTAAGGATGGCAGTTTCCTTCCCTGAAGGAAATTGGTGAACCAGATGGATTTTCCCTAACAGTTGGCAATGGATTCATGGCTATCATTAGACCCCCCCACGCCACAACCCGCTAAATTCTACCATGGCAGGATTTCAGCTCAGGTCCCCTGAATATTATCTGGGTCTTTGGATTAACAGTCCAGCAATAATACCACTAGGCCATCGTCTCTTCTGTTCCTATATTATAACAGGGCTCCCCTTCAAAAGTATTTGGAAAGTCATAGAGATGTATAGCATGGAAACAGACCCTTCTGTGCCACTTGACAATGCCAACCAGATATTCCAAATTAACCTAGTCCCATTTGCCAGCACTTGGCCCATATCCCTCTAAATCCTTCCAATTTATATACTTATTCAGATGCCTTTTAAATGCTGTGATTGTACCCACTCCATAAAGGGTTTTGGGACATCCTAATAGATGTTATAAAAATGTAAGTCATCTTCTTTCTTTTTGTAATCAGTTGACTTTACACAAGCTTTCTCTCTTTATTAATCATATAATTCAATTTATATTTTAAAAGGAAGGAAAAACACCAAGCAGAAACTTGCATTCATTAGTTTTCCTGCTGACCTTTAAAACCTTTTCAATCAAGACTAAAATATAAAATATATGTTTTCCATTAGGTTATAAAAATTAGAAATATGCAGTAAAAGGTCATAAAATGTATTACTTTTCTAATCTTAAAGGCATTGGTCATGCATGAAATATGACAAATGACTGGTTTCTGCAATATATGCATTTATAACATTGAGTTTAGATGTGTGTGTGAGAAATGACATTTGGATTTTGTGGCTATTTTCAGAACTGGCATTTTCATTTAGTTGAGAATGTGACTAGGCTTAAATAATGTCATTTTTAGCAGAAGAAACAGCAGGGTACTGTCACACTGTTCTGTTCACTGGTCCAAGTCTCAGCAGTGACTGGCATTCCAACTGGCCAACCATATGTAGGCTGACTTTGCCATTGTGTGTAGACGTGCTCCATTTATCATAGAGACAAGGTTTATCATACAAAGAAAGGTTCTCCTTACCAGTGATTCAACAGCAGGTAGAATCCAGGATTATTCTCTTTCTTTACACTCCATTGGAACAAGATAAATAAACAGCTATAAAGGGAAAAAGATTGATTTTTAAAATTAATAAAGATTAACTACACTTGTTAATTTTATATAATAGATTAAACAAATTTGCGAGAGCCTGTGACAGCACAAAGTATATATATATTCTGTTTCAAGAAAAGCACACATTTTACTTTTTCGCATTTTTATTATGACATTCCTATAAGCAGATTAGTTTTAACATCGAGCAAACTTAATACTGCTGATAATGACTTCAGTGTAGTATTGCCTTGTTCTGAGGCAGTCCCTTAGAAATGGGGATGACTTGTTTCCTCTCCAGTTCAATTGGTTCTGAGAAACTGATTCTTTAAGATTTAAGATCCTGATCCTCAAATTTTCTTTGTCTCAGTCAACCAACGGGGGAACTGGCATGTTGGAACCAATGGTGAATTTTGTTATCAATGTCTGTCTTTGTTAATAGGACATGTGGAAAACAGCCCACATTTTCCAGGATCTTACTGTTGATATAATCTATTATAGAAGGTAAACCGTTATGGAGCACGTTGGTAGAGGATTTTAGTTTTTGGGTCTTTAGTGAAATGACCATTTTCCCAAATACTTCAGACTAAGACTTGACAAATTGCTGGTACTCAGTTTCTGAGTGAATGAACATTGTCATGATGATATAAATTATGCACTATTTATGTTCAATATTTCATTGACTAATATAAAAGGCCCTGGCTTTAGGTTAAGAGAAAGTCAGTGAAATGAATTAGGATGTTTAAAAATAGCCACCAAAGTTACCCGTCTTTAAACTAGTCAAATTCCGACATGAATATGCAAAGCAAAGTCTCATAGTTGTTACTGAATACTGCAGATGAAAAGCCCATCTAAGTGGTCATTACCTGGACATTAAAATTCATTACCTGAACTATAAAGCTCATAAATGAGACCTTCCAATGTCTGTGCATGAGGATGAGACTCCTTAACTATAGTAATTACAAGACAGAGGCCTAAATGTGAAATTCATTATGCAGAGAGAAGAATTGAAGCCACCACCTATCTACATGAAAGGGGAGTTCTGATAATGGAACCATTAAAAGCCTTATCAAAATTAATTGTTCACATTGTAGGCCAAACTTCCATCCATTGAATTCCACTATGTGTCAGGAAAACGCTAACAAATATAAAATATGGATATGATTGCCACAGACAGCCCCATCTTGAAAATGCATAATGGAACCAATATTTCAAGGGAGGTTCTGAGAATATTCCTTTTAGATACTTACTGTTTCCATTTTTCACTCACTGGAGAAGTTAGCAGTCAGTTCCAAGGGAAATACCTACCAAGAAAGTTTATCAAAGAGCCAAGAATTTTCCATAACTTGCTATGACTGACTGCATTTTAAAAAAAAACTAATCAATATCTGTCTCAGGTTGAAACCTAATGCCTCAAAGTAAACCAAAAGATGCTAGGCTATATATTCTTTTATCTCTCTTTGAAGTGGACATGTGTGCACAACCCAAGTGTACGAAGGCCATATGCTTGATATTAATTAATTTATTCTTTTCTTGAGTTTATTTTGCTTTGACTTTGACATATACAAAGATGATTGGTTCTTTATTGCTCATAGCAATAATAATTAACTACATTTTTAATTGAGAGAGGTATAGCCTCATGCAAAAATTATGCAAAACATTGTGACTAACTGAGGAAGTTGCACAGAGAGCCGTTGGTTCATCACTGCTTACCTGGTTGTAACCAAATAAGAGTTTCATTTGTGTAGCTCAATAACTGAAATTGGAAAGACCTTGGTCTGGGAATGGTGATGACATAAATTGAACTCCTACCTTTCTCTAAATTACCTCCATGTCTATGAGCAATTTGTTGGAGTTGAGCTGCAGTTTTGCAAAGAGAGTTTAGACATGACAAAGCCTTGTTTGACCCCAACCAGTCTTCACTGAGATAGAATCTATGTTGTTTTCATTGGTGGAGATTGCTGCTTGCATATCATTGTGGAGGCGATGGAGAATGGTGTCAAATTCCTGAGGGGATCAAAACTTGAGGAGGATACTCCATAAGCTTTCCTGGCTGAGGAATCAAAATGGAATATCCTTGTTTCTAATGATAATGCATGAAATAAGGTATTCCGTAGTAAGCAACAAGTGGTATTTCTTGATTCTGTCTACATTCCAACTAGCCATACCTGCAGGTATTATTCTGTAGTTTGGCAATAATTGTGGAGAACTAGCTTCAAAGGCTTCAAGCCAGCAGAGAACCAAATGCTGAGATTTTAAATTGGTTGCCAGAGGTCCAGTTAATATGCAACATAAAACTGTCACAACCCATTTACATTGTCGTGTGCAGAATAACATGGGTGACTAACATCGCAACAAATTCCCCACCATTGATGCTAAGGGAGGTTTAGCTTCTGTGTTGCCTTAGTTACATGCTTACACGTGGCTTTTCCTTAGATTACACTTTTGCTTGTCACAATTTAATCGTCTTTTCCTCAGTGTTGGCAAAAACCATCTTTCCAAATTATGTCGGAATTTATATCCCCTGTTCCGTTACATCCCTTTAGGAGTTTATATTCCTTTTAAATTGTACCTGCACAGTATTTTACTCAAAACTTGTGTGCTCCCTTCATCTATTTAAGAGTTGGAGCCTTGATTATTTGTGAAAAAGAGTGTTATTAGCACATTATTCTCCTGCTGAGATTCTCATTAGTTCTTGACCATTTACAGTAACTTACACCATAGCCCTGATAATAACTGCAGGCTTAGCAGATGGGGAACCCAGAAATAAGAGTGTACCCTCAGGTTCTATTGATTTTAACAGTAAGAACCAACTTAAATTTTCCAAATTAGATTTGCAATGGAAGTCAGCTGGACTGAGAGGCTGATTAATTTTTTGAATACAGACCCAAGGAACAGAATATTTGTGACCCTTATGTCTAAGGAAGGAAAAGTGTTTGTGGGTGTTTGTGAGCACCAGTCAGCATGGGGAGGGACAAGTCAGCAGCCGAGGATGGAGCAAGATTGGAGTCTGGGGGTGTGAGATGGAACTTGAATCAGAGGTCAGAGTTAAGAAGAAGGGAGGAGGCACTGAGCAAGAAATATAAAGGGATGATGGTTTCAAGTTTAACAGCTTCTTTTCTATAGCAGGCTGTAGCGAAATCTTCAGATTTAATTATATGTGCCCAGAAGAATTCTCTTGAGTGTTTCATTGTAATACTTAACTCCAAAGCTACAAAGCTAAGAATTTGATCTCGCCTGAGAGCTCAGTCGAGCTTTGAAATTGCTGTGTCTGATCTCAGGAAACAACGCCATATTTGTGTGCTAACCTGGTGTGTTTAACTTGGACAACCTCTCTGAATAGAATTACTGATGTAAAATTATTCAAGACCTACTTTTCTTAATATCAAACTGAAAATACTTTTAAAAACTGATAAGTCCGACTCCCATTTTAAATGCTACCCTTAATGTAATTAATAATATTTAGATTAGATTACTTACAGTGTGGAAACAGGCCCTTCGGCCCAGCAATTCCGCACCCACCCGCCGAAGCGTAACCCACCCAGACCCATTCTCCTATATTTACCCCTTCACCTAACATTACGGGCAATTTAGCATGGCCAATTCACCTAACCTGCACATTTTTTTTTGGATTGTGGGAGGAAACCGGAGCACCCGGAGGAAACCCATGCAGACACGGGGAGAACGTGCAAACTCCACACAGTCAGTCGCCTGAGGCGGGAATTGAACCCGGGTCTCTGGCGCTGTGAGGCAGCAGTGCTAACCACTGTGCCACCGTGCCGCCCACACTTCTTCATATTTCTTCAACTTTTTTTATTACTACCCAATAAGAAATCATCAACATATGTCATGAAAATGCCTGAAAGATTTGCTTTTTGATACTAATGTAATGGTGTGGGATCTGATTTTATCTGAACACAACCAATTTTAAAGAAAACAGATATAATCAAAAAAGTTCTGTTGTTAGAAGCATCAAGCATGCCATAGATGTATTTCTTTAGTTTCCATTGTTTTCCTTCTGCATTTACTGACTCTTTTGGAGTTTTTAAAACACTTCTCCCTGAGTAGTATCATTGTGGATATTGTTGCTTGAACTAGGTCCCCCAAGAAAATATGGTCAAAAGAGTTAAAACAATTTTTAACATTACTTTTCCATCTCTGGGAGACTACACTCTAATATTTCTGTCAGCCAACCACTCTTCAAAACTCTAACATTCAACTTCACTTTAACCTTAGGTACCACGTGCAAGATGTTTATATTATAATGTGGTGAAGAATGATGGTCCCTAACATGGTATGTTAGTATAAGTACAAATTCTCTTGAACGAACTCTCTCATAGAGTCATAGAGTTATACAACATGAAAGCAGACCCTTTGGTCCAACCAGTCAATGCCACCCATGATCCCAAACTGAACTAGTCCCACCTGCCTGCCTTCATCTTAACTTTTTAAAAAGTTTATCCTCAACTTTATTTGCAACCACTAAAACTTCATGATCATGGGAACTCTTGCATTTAATTCAATTCTGAATTTTTTCCCTGGCCTTTAATTGTGTACTGAAACTATCATTACTATTTGCATTTTAATATTTGTCAGAAATGCTACAGTAAATTTGTTTTATTGGGTTTTCTTTCTCAGTTTCACTTATGCTTTCTGATGCAGGAGTCACTTCTGAATTCATCATCAGTTCTTGCACTGAGCTTTCATAGTCTACACTCTTCCATTCCACTTTGTCAGTCCATGGATTTTGCTTCTTGACCATCATCCTGAACATTTGCCCAAAATGTAAATTCAGCAGTAGCTTTTCCTGCATGACTCACACTTGGTGCATCCATTCTAGAACACCACTTGAAATTATGTCAATGACCACTCTGGGAAATTGTCCTTTGGATATGATAACTCTGTCTTGTAGGCCGTGATCCCTCATATTACCATAAGACATGTCTTGATCAACATTAATCTGCTCCGCAAAAACTCTCATGAGTACTTGAAGCATAAGGTGCCTCATTTATTTCACTAAGCTGCTCAGAGTCTTAGATTTTGCAATTAATTGTGAAGAATTGCCCTTAAAAGTTTGATTGCCATGTTTGACATTACTGTCCTAACATCACAATCTATTTCTTTTCCATTATCTGTGAGACTCGCTTTTATCATATTTCTAGTCTCCTGAAATAAATTTCATCTTAAATGGTTCTGTACAATTAGTCAAAGTCAAATTTTCTCCCTGGTGAAATTTTCTCCAAAAGCTCAGCCCTGTCCAAAGCCTTGATTTTCCATTGCATTCAAGTAAGGCATTCAAATTTGCAGATAAAAATGAATTGATTGCAGTACTTTCTAAACCAGGAGGACTGCCACGTAGCACAGAAGGCATTGGGTTCATAAACCAATTGATAAGGCTGATAGCCTCCAACCAACTGTACTGAATTTTGAAAGATTCCATGCAAGAGTGGTCATCAACTTGCAGCTTGGCTGATCAGCTAAAAGTTTATGGAGCACTTCATCAATTTCTGCATGATTCACTGCTTAATCATTGCACAAGCTCTGCATAATCCCTGCATAATCCCTGCATAATCTCTGCATAATCACTGCATAATCACTGGATTATCCCTGCATAATCACTGCATAATCTCTGCATAATCACTGGATAATCCCTGCATTATCACGGCATAATCCCTGCATAATTCCTGCATAATTCCTGCATAATCACTGCATAATTCCTGCATAATCCCCATTTAATCACTGCATAATCACTGTACAATTCCTTTCACAGAATCCAGTGATTTCAGCTTTGGTATTTGTGACTATAATGTTCATATTTTCACATATGTCTCTGATTTCTTCATTCGTAACTCAACATTTGTGATTATTCACAAAATGCGGTATTTGCTCTAAATCCATTTTCCTGAGATTTTGCCCATAAAATGCCTTTTCCTTAGTACATATTGTTAGAGAATGACTAAATCTGGTCACAAAATATTTATCCCTTGTCCTTAGATCCATGGATAATACCTTGTCATAGTCACATGGTGATAAAGAATATGACAGCATCCCCAAAACATTTCACAGATTTCACTGATATCTTTTATTAGGGCAGCAAGTTAGTTCAGTGGTTAGCACTTCTGCCCCACAGTGCCTGGGATGTGGGTTCGATTCCACACTGTCTGCATGGAGTTTACACAATCTCCCTGTTTCTGTGTGAGCTTCCTCTGGGGGCTCTGGTCTCCTCCCCCTGTCAAAAGATGTGCAAAGTAGGTGGATTGGCCATGCTGAATTACCCATAGTGTTCAGGGATGTGTAAGTTAGGTTGATTAGCCATGGGCATTGCAGGAATAGCATAGGGAGGTGGGTCTAGGTGAGGTGCTCTTCGGGGGGTTCGGTGCAGAGTCAATGGGCTGAATGACCTGCTTCCATGCTGTAGAGAATCTATGATTATCTTCATTCACTGATAGCATTAGTACTTGTCAATGCTCAAAGAAACAGAAGCTTTTGTTTGGCGGGTGGGGGGTACAATAATCCCTTGACTGGGTAAATTGCAGATCCATTAACTTTACAAAAATCTTGATGTGTCATCCTTCATGTCCAGTTCCATTTGTGTCTTTTTCATGAAAAGTTTATGGAGCTACATTTGTACTCCACCAGGGACGAGATCATTATTTGTATAGAATGGTTTACTCCAGCTATTTTACCATTTTCATGAACAATCCTGCCATCGAGATGGGCTTTGTCTGACTTCTCATCTAATTCTGCCACAAATGTTGCCATAGCCCATGTCACTCAGACCCTTATTTGATTCTGCCCATAGTCATCACAGGACTAAAAATCCTTCTGACAAGTATAATCTGTTAAAATTTAACATTACCTTTGTTTGTTTTATCAGAATGACTTGTTGAAGTATTATTTTGTGGCCCCTACCCCTTAGCAGTTGATCATGGTCATTTTCAAATGCATACTAATAACAGTCAGCTGACCATCACCTCTCTCTCTTGACTGCTCCACCATTACTACATTTTCAGACTGCTTATCCAACGTCCAGGTACTGGATTATAAGAAATTTCCTTCAGTTAAATATTGGGAAATCTGAAAACATTTGTTTTGAATCCTGCTCCGAACTCAATGCCATAACTATTGACTCACCCATAATCTGGTGACAGTCTGAGATTTAGCCAGTGTCTTCATAACATTGGTGGCACAGTTGATCCTGGAAATGAAATCCAAACCTCACAATCATTCTACCTTTAAAGTTCACATCTATCATTACATTCAATTTTGCCCCAACTCAGTTTATCTGCAGCTAAAACATTCAACCGTGCTTTTGTTACCACTAGATTAAACCATTGCACTGACAGCTGGTCTCTCCCATTTAACTTCTGTAAAATCAACTTTATCTAAAATTCTGCTGCCCATGTCTTAATTGTTGCAAGATCAGAAGTCACATGACACTAGGTGATCGTCCAACACAAGCTTTTGGGGCGCTGTTCCTTTATCAGGTGAAGTGGATAAGGAGTAGTAACGATGGAGGAGTGAAGAGAAAGAGGTGATGGTAAGCTGACTGTCATTAGTATGCATGACCATGATTAACTGCTGAATGTGGAGGGGTGGGAGCCTCAATATAATACCTAAACAGACCATTCTTTTAAAATTGTTGAAGGAAATGTTTAGTTTTAACAGATTATACTGGTCAGAAGGATATTTAGTCCTGTGATGTCTATGGGCAGAATCAATTAATTGATGCAAAGCCTGTTCACCAAACTCCCTAGTGCTCATGGGTTTACTTTTGCTTCTGGAGAAGCAAATGTTGATTTTTAAATTCTCATTCTTGTTTTCAAATTCCTTCATGATCTAACCCCTTTCTATCTCTGTGTTTTCTTTCAAAACCACACGCTTCAAAATATCTACTCTCCTCTAATTCTGGCTTCTTCTCCAATACCAGTTATCATTGCACTACCATGGATGACTATGCCTTAAGCTTCCAAAGAACTAAATTCAGAATTCCTTCCCCACACCTTTCAGCCCCATTAGCTTGATTTCCCCCTGGAAGACACTCCGTGAAAATTACCTCTTTAAAACTACATTTACTACATGGCCATCTAAATTAGATCTTCTTTTATATCTTTAGAGTTTTTTTTATAATACTCCCACGTAACACCTTGGGTGTCTCTTAGAGGTGTGAACGAAGTATAAATTGTTTTTGTTGTCGCTATAGCACTTAAAGTCAGACCTGAACTACCTAATATTTGTACTTTGGACAATCTTAAGCTTCATTTAGTTATTCTTTTAATAATAAGATCTAAAAGATTCATGCTCATTCTCAATATCTTTAATCATTTTATAGTATTAACCTCTGGGCTGTTTAGACCAGGGTCTGGCTTATTTTAAAATCTGGCAAATTGTGACCTCTATTCTTTCTTTTGAAGCAGCATATATCCGAATAAACAGGGTCTCTCTCCCTCTCTCTCTCTCTCTCTCTCTTTCGCTCTCTCTCTCTCTCTCTAGCACGCATGTGCGCACTCTTTCTCTCAGAGACAGGAAACTGTCATAGAGATGTACAGCATGGAAACTGTCTCTTCGCCCATGCTGACCAGATATCCTAACCTAATCTCGTCCATTTGCCAGCACTCGGCCCATATCCCTCCAAACTCATCCTATTCATATACCCACCCAGATGCCTTTTAAATGTTGCAATTGTACTAGCTCCATCACTTCCTCTAGCAGCTCATTCCACACATGGACCACATTCTGCATGAAAAAGTTGCCCCTTAGGTCTCTTTTATATCTTTACCCTCTCACCCGAATCCTATGCCCTCTGGTTCTGGACTCGCCCATCACAGGGAAAATACTTTAGGTAAAAACAATGAGCAGCTCATTCCACACATGGACCACATTCTGCATGAAAAAGTTGCCCCTTAGGTCTCTTTTATATCTTTACCCTCTCACCCGAAACCTATGCCCTCTGGTTCTGGACTCACCCATCACAGGGAAAATACTTTAGGTAAAAACAATTACTGCAAATGCTGGAAACCAGATTCTGGATTCAGTTCAGGCAGCATCCGAGGAGCAGTAAAATCAACATTTCAGGCAAAAGCCCTTCATCAGGAATACAGACAGAAAGCCTAAAGGGTGGAGAGATAAGTGAGCAGAGGGTGGGGGTGGGGAGAAAGTAGCATAGAGTACAATAGGTGAGTGGGGGAGGGGATGAAGGTGATAAGTCAGTGAGGAGGGTGGAGTGGATAGGTGGAAAAGAAGATAGGCAGGTAGGACAAGTCATGGGGACAGTGCTGAGCTGGAAGTTTGGAACTGGGGTGAGGTGGGGAAGGAGAAATGAGGAAACTGGTGAAGTCCACATTGATGCCCTGGGGTGGAAGGGGAAGGTGCCAGGATGGGAGGGTAGGTTGTAGGGGGGGCGTGGATACTTTGTCTATTTATCCTATCCATGCCCCTCATGATTTTATAAACCTCAACGAGGTCACCCCTCAGCCTCCGAAACTCCAGGGAAAACAGGCCCAGTCTATTCAGCCTCTCCCTATAGCTCAAATCCTCCAATCCTGGCAACATCCTTGTAAATCTTTTTTGCACCCTTTTGAGTTTCACATCATCCTTCCTATCGGAAGGAGATCAGAATTGCATGCAATATTCCAATGTCCTGTACAGCCGCAACATAACCTCCCAACTCCTATACTCGATGCCCTGGCCAATAAAGGAAAGCATACCAAACGCCTTCTTTACTATCCTATCTACTTGCGAGTCTACTTTCAAGGAGTTATGAACCTGCACTCCAAGATCTCTTTGTTCAGCAACACTCCCGAGGATCTTACCATTAAGTGTATAAGTCCTGTTAAGATTTGCTATCCCAAAATGCAGCACCTCGCATTTATCTAAATTAAACTCTATCTGTCACTTCTCAGCCCATTGGCCCATCTCACCAAGATCCCACTGTAATCCGAGGTATCATCTGCAAACTTAATAACTGTCCATGTGAGACAACTCAGCAAATTACCAAATTTCAACCCCAGTTTTGTCTAGTGAACTCCAAATTAAACATTGTAATTTTAAAAATAATGATCTTTTGTAATCTGTTAAAATACATCATACATTATTTATTCTGCTTTCTGAAAGCTATCAAAGTCTGCTTGTGCCTCTTGGGAATTTAAAAATTACTTTTCTCATGGAAACAGGTCCAACCTTTGCACATGGGATGTCTAAAACACATCCTATGATCTCCACACTTTTCAGAAAACGTCTAACATTATCTGAATTGTGGGGAGAATTAGATACCCCTCATATTGGGAGAGATTAGGTGTCTTTTGCATGAGTGTCTTGAGATTGCTAAAATTAGACATGAATGCGTGCATAAACGTGAATAAGCTCATTGAAATTGCCAAACTGTTAATGGAACTGTCAACCTGTCAAAGAAATAGTCAAGTTCATTGGAACTCTCAAGCTGCCAAGGCATTTTAAATACTTGGCCCTTAAAGCTCTGAATTAAAACAAATGTCTGCAGTGTAAAGAGAAGTCAATTTCACTCTCCCTGTTGATAAAAGCTGAAGAATATTATTCTAATATCTGTCCAGTATGACTATTTGTGCATCCTCACACTACCATTGTGAGGCGTCTGCTCATTCACAGCATACTTGATAGCTCTAAGTTCTTGATTGAGATTGTTTTGCTGGAAAAGCACAGCGGGTCAGGCAGCACCCGAGGAGCAGGAGAATTGATGTTTTGGGAGTAACACCAATAGAGGAGGAGAACTTCTTTAATGTAGGCATCCTTGGAAGAGGCTTTGCAGTTGGGTTGAAATCAACGAGGAGAAAGTGAGGACTGCAGATGCTGGAGATCAGAGTCAAAGGACTTATGCCGGAAACATCAGTTCTCCTGCTCCTCAGATGCTGCCTGACCTGCTTTTTCTTTCAGCACCACACTCTCGACTCTGATCTCCAGCATCTGCAGTCCTCACTTTCTCCTGGTTCTAGGTTCTTATAAATTTCTTCAAAGTGGGATTGTGAATATAAATGTTTGTTTTTATATGTGGGCGGCACGGTGGCAAGCACTGTTGCCTCACAGCGCCAGAAACCCGGGATCGATTCCCGCCTTAGGCGACTGACTGTGTGGAATTTGCACGTTCTCCCCGTGTCTGCGTGGGTTTCCTCCGGGTGCTCCGGTTTCCTCCCACAATCCAAAAAATGTGCAGGTTAGGCAAATTGGCCATGCTAAATTGCCCGTAGTGTTAGGTGAAGGGCAAATGTAGGGGAATGGGTCTGGGTGGGTTACGCTTCGGCGGGTCGGTGTGGACTTGTTGGGCCTGTTTCCACACTGTAAGTAATCTAATCTAATCTAAAAATATGTAGTTGGAGGAAGTTACGTGTAATAAATTGATTTTCATTAATGGCCCTGTGTCCTTTTCAATAGCAGATTCTTCAAAGATGTTTCAAACTATTGTATTTCATCTTGGCATATGTCTATAGTTTTGATCATGGTGAATGTCGGTGAGTTGACTTGCAAGTTGTAAGGAAAATGAGTTGAGTGCGGAGGCATAAGTTCACATGGTTGGTACAGGGTCCATAGGGGTGATGGAGTGGGTGGAGGGGCATAGGTTGGCAAGGGAAGTATGAGGGGCCACTGGAGGTGGGTAGAGGGGCCTATTTAGGCATGGATGGTATGAGGGGGCCATAGGATTGGTTGAAAGTGGTTCATTTGTTATGGATTATAGAGGGCCATGGGGAAGGGCAGTCATCATAGGTTGTCACTAAGGATTAAGGGGTGAATGGCATAAAGTGTCATTAGGAGTGCATGAGGAGTTAGGGCTGAAGTAGTGTATTGTTTTGAAGGATGCTTCTCCTTAGCCAGCCTCTGCACCTACTTTCTCCTTTATCTTCCCAAAAACTCTTTGCTGGGGTAGCAAACCCAACATCAGTGACCCTCCATCCCGTAACACTGGAATTGACCGACTGGTGTTGTTTCTCATGCTGGTGAAACCAGGAATTTACCAAACTCTGTCCTCCTGTTGTGGGAGCAAAGGTTCACACTCATAACCTCCCCATGCACTCATTGATGGGTACCTGTTTCTCAAGAATCCTTTACTTTCCATTTGACTTTACTTCAGATAGAAGTGGCAATGTTGAGGCCTTTTGTCTCCTTTCATTGAAATGCAACCTTTCAGTTCAGTTAACGCCACGTAGATTCTTATTAAGCTGTCAGGTCTTGTTATTGTAGCCATTCTTGAACACCACCTCATTAGTTATGCAGCAGGTGAAATTTTTCTCCTTGTCTGATGATAGAATCTTTTTATGTTTTAACTTCATTCGAGAGTGGGTGTGATACTTCCCTTTGTATGTACATAGAAAAAAGAATAGGAAGAGGAGTAGGCCAGTTAGGCCTTTGTATCTGCTCCAACATTCAATATGATCATGGTTGATCATTCAACTCAATACCCTGCTCCTACTTCCCATATCCTTTGATCCCTTTCGCCCCAATAACTGCAAGAAATACAAATATATTAGCTTTGCAGTATCCCTGAGGTTAATATGGCACTCTGGGTTCAATTTTTTTCATACTTGAATGTTCGCAATTCAAATTTCACTTCCTTGGTCTACATCTGCAATCTTAGTGACCCCATTTTAGATTTAAACATGTATTCAAACTTAACAAAGAGCACTCTGGGCTGTGGAAACAGAGATTCTATGGTTTCCCTGCCTCTGCAGCTGTTATTTAAAATAATATTCCTCCATGTTTCTGTAGTTTCATGGAGGAGCCAAGTGCTAGCAAATAGGACTAGATTAGGTTGGGATAACTGGTCGGCATGGACGAGTTGGACTGATGGGTCTGTTTCTGTGCTGTACATCTCTATGACTCTATGACTGGAATTTAATCTTTTGAAGTCACTTAAAATGAGCTGGTAAAATGGCGATACTCCAAACAGTATCCAGTTTAAACTTCTTGGTCTACTCATTCCTTTCTAGTTGGACACTCCAGAATATATCTGTAGATTCGTTGATTTCCCATGCGAATGATAAATTTCTGATTTTGTGATACTTCCAACTGGAATATGCTTTGGTTTCACAAACAGTTGTACATTGCATTCTACAATTAAATTCTTCAGACTTTTTTAACAAATGATCCATCTCCCAGAGAAGTGACATCGTGTTCTCCCTACCTGGTCATTGTTCCATTTAGGTGGCTTCTCCCCTCTATATCTCACACCTTTTAAGCTGGTGTTTGGCACTTTTTTCGACATTTTGGTGGGCTTCACTTTTTACATGCTTTCTTCTCTGCAGTCTATGTTCTGAACTGCCTTGCTCAATTTCTACTATCACACTTCATTTTCCCCTCAGACGAACATTCTGCTCTGCCCTTAACCTTCGGCTTTCTCAGTGATCTGTAACCCTGTGTTGTAGAATCAAATTCTCTCTGGCATGCAAACGATTGAAGAATGCTTCATCTGAAACCCCAACTACGGTCTGGTCATCAATTAGCTCTGCATTTCAGCTCTTAATATCTGCAATATTTTCTAGCCTGTAAAGGTATAATGTGAATAAATCCATGCTTTTCATGAGCCTCTGTTTTTTTCTGATTACATTTTGCAATGCTTTGTTATTTAATTTCTCCTCACATTTAAAGTCCTCAACACTTCTTCAGACAATGGAGTATTTTTATCAATTCTCTGCCTTTTTACAGTATTGTTTACAATGATCCCCATCACATATAATAAATACTCATCAGGTCCTTTTGCCTTTTCTTTTCCACACCTGAAGCTGTTCAATATCTTGCACTTTTTTTCTTTCAAATCTGATTGCTGAGTCTCCAATTCTATCAATCACCTGGAAAAGCTTGGGAGCAGTAGACTAGGGTGGCATAGTGACTCAGGGGCTAGTACTGCTGTCTCCCAACAACAAGGAACCAGGTTCAATTCCAGCCTCGGGTGACTATCTGCATGGAGTTTGCACATTTTTCCTGTGTCTCTGTTGGTTTCCTCTGACAGTCCAAAGCTATGCAAGCTAGGTGTATTCACCATGGTAAGTGTGGCATTACAGGGACAGAGCCAACCAGGGTGTGAGTGGGATGCTCTTCAGAGGATTGGTGTTGACTCAATGGGCTGAATAGCCTGCTTCCACACTGTAGGGATTCTATTCTATGATTAGTGTTGATACCTCAATGGAGCTCTGGAGTGGCTCCAGTGACTGAGCCTGTGGTAATAAAATTTTACAGTACAGAAGGAGGCCATTCAACCCATTGTGGCTGAACGGGTTCCCAAAAAATGTTTCCTAGTTAGTCCCTAACCCGTAGCCCTCTAAATTCATCACTTTCAAATATACGCCCAGTTCTCTTTTGAAACCTGACAAGAAATCTGCCTCTACCCTCTCCCAGGTAGCGTATTCCAAATCCTAACAACTCTCTGAGTAAAGGGGTTTCTCCTCATCTCAGTCCTAGCTCCCTTGCTGACAATCTTGAAATTGTGACCCCTTGTTACTGACATACCCTTCTGTCAAAACAAAAACAAAATATCCTTCTGTCAAAATTGTTCATAATTTTGAACAACTCAGTAAGGTCACCCCTTAATCTTCTCTGCTCCAATGAGAATAAGGCCGATTTCTCTAATTTTTCCTTGTATCTAAATAATTTATTCCTGGTGTCATTCTAGTAAATCTCCTTTGCACTGTCTCCAGGGCTTTAATATCCTTCCTTAAATAAGGTGCCCAGAACTGAACACAATATTCCAAATGTGGTCTGATCAAAGATTTGTAGAGGTGTAGCATCACTTCCTTGGTTATACACGCTACGCCTCTATTTATAAACCAAGGACACCTTTAGCCTTGTCAACAACAGTTTCGACTTGTCTGGTCCTCTTTAGAGCATTATACACGTGAACTACAAGGACCTTTTGCAGAGCATGGTCTACCAGTTAGTGCTCACTGCTGTCTGATTTCTGCATCTGCTTTTTCAGTCTTCTGTTGCACCCACAACATCCCAGTGAGCCAAGAAACATATTCTTTTCTTTTTGTTGACCAAGAGGTTCACTTCAATCACTGTCTTTGCTGTTGCCACCATGTTTTCTCATGTGTATGATGCTTCACTGCAAATAGTTACCCAAACTCTGCTTGAATCCTAGGTGTTTTCCATGAATGAAAAGCTTTATTTACAGTAAATGCTCACATTCTTTTTGAATGGAATAGCAATTGATTGTCACGTGCCCTTTAAATGAAAAATACAGTGAAAGGTTTTATAAGTTGCCCCATCTTGATGCCTATATCAATGACAGAAGTCATGTGTAATAACAAAAAAAATTAAGACAAAGATCATCACAGTTAGCATTTCCTGGCCTTGGGGAACACCAATTTTGGAACAATGGAACACCTGGAAAACGCAGCCGGGCTGCTGAATACTAGGCTGGAAGCCTCAGCCAAAGACCACAAGTCCTGGACAAGACCATCTGCTGGGCCACTGGAGCACCTAGATGCTGAGGATGACAAAGACTTCCACACCAGGGTGAGACCTCCATGCTGGCACAAGGCCTCTTCAGGTCTCTGGTTACTTTGTGATGAAAGGAACATAGGGGCAGAGTTAGGCCATTTGGAATCTCAGGCCTGCTCTGCCATTCTAGGTCACGGCTGATAATCTGTCTCAGTGCTATATTCCATAACACTTGATGTTGTCAGCAAATAGAAACCTATCATTTCTCACTCTCTTTCTTTGACTTACTAAATGACCAATCTTCCACAGCCCTCTGGGATAGAGAATTCAAAAGACTTATTGCCCTCTGAGTGAAATAACACTTCCGAATCCCAGTCCTAAGTGCCTTGCACTTTCTCCTGAAACTATCTCCCTTGGTTCCTCACCCTAGAGCCAGGGAAAAATCAATTCTGCAACCATTCTCTCTATTCTTTTCAGAAGTGTGTAGTCACCTCTCATTCTTCTAAATTGCAGAGAACACAGACCAGTCTCCTTGACATCTCATCATGGGACAGTCCCATCATTGCAGGAACCTCTGTTATACTTTCTTTTGGCAAGTATATCCTTTCTGAGACAAAGGGAGCCGAATTGCACACACCCAGTTGGAGTCTCACCATGTTCTCTACTACTGAGGCAAAAGTCCTTTCGTCTTTGATACAAATCCACGTTTTAAAGATTAACATATCATTTACCTTCTAAACTGCTTGCAGCATTAGTTTCTAATTGGTGATAGCTTTCATTAATTTATGAACAAGGGAACCTAAGTCTCTTTGGATAACACCAAAGTACTGTGTTGCATTTAATTCGGTCAGTAATATAGATTGGCAACCGTATGGTTTCAACATTTTCCAAACTCACTCTATAAATAATGCTCTGAACTTCCAGTCCTGTGACCAAAATGGATAACCTTACATTTATCCACATAATATTTGATCTTGCCCACTCATTCAAATGGTCCAAATCCCCTTGCATTCTCTTTGAATCCTCTTCACAATTCACATGCCCATCCACGCTTTGCGTCTTCTGCAAACTTGGAAATATTATAATTGGCCTCTACATTAAAATCCTTGATGTTGGTTGAATTTGTGTTACCCCACTGGTCACAACCTGTCAACTTGAGAGCGAATAATTTATTCTTCATTTTTTTTACTCTGATTTTTTTTGTTGTTAACCAATCCTCAGCGATGTTTGAATATTTGTATGTGCTTTTTTTAAACTAACCTTCTGTTTTGGACTTGTTCGAAAGTCTTGAGAAAATCCAAATACTCCACATCCACTAGTTCCTCCTTATCAACTCTGCTAGTAACATCTTCAGTAACTTAATTATGTTTGTCAAACATGATTTCCCCTGCATAAATCCACATTGACTCTGTCCAATTAGTTATCTCATAACTACATCCTTTATAATAGATTCCAGCATTTTCCCTAATAGTAACATCAGGCTACCATGTCTATAGTTTCCTATTTCCAATCTTCTTCCTTTCTGTAGGGTTACATTTGAAACATTCCGGTATTAGGGACCATCGCAGAATTAATAGAATTTTGAAAGATAATTACCAATGCATCCATTAGCGTGAAGGTATTGTGTTTCATTTAATTAGGCCAGTAATTTAGATTAGCAACAATGGGGTTCCAATATTGATCGTCTGGCATTCCACTGTGCACTTCCTTTAGCCCCTGTCTGCCATCACTTCCTCAACAAATTACCATATATTTTCTACCTTACTTGAGATGTCCTTGTGAATTTCTATTGTTTTCAGCTTCAGCCATGCACTTCCATCAAGCCCTTTTATCAAATTCTCTGTACTCCATCATCATTATAAATCTTTCTGGTGTCTCATTAGTCCACGAAGTGGAGTAGTTCACAGTTCACCTGTCATTGGTTCTGTCCGATTAATGAAATAAGATGCTCCTTCTCTTCTGTTTGGAAATCTAACCATACCTATTTCACTTTGTAGAGTACTTTATGTTTCATGACAATCATATTCTGAATATTTCTCAGAATATCCAAACCTTATTTAATGCTTTCAAACATCAACCTTATGTCACAACGTAAGATATTATCACAGCAGTCATTTTTGAAGCTGTCAAAATGCATTGTATTTTACTTTCATGATTTGAACTGTTGTTCAATATTGCCATTTACTTATCATACCTTGAAAAGGCTTGGTAATAATTTGTCAAATGTGAATTTGTCACATTAGAATATTCCCACCCATTATTTGATTAGTGCCTACATCAAGATTTCTATTTATATTAGTAACAAAAACCTCTGACTTTAAGTAATCAAGGTGCGTATATATTATAATAGTTTGGCTTTGGTAACCTTTAATGAAGGCTTTACTTCTTCTGAAGGCTTCCGTAAGATTCAAGCTATCTGTTGCTATAGTAATGCAACTAGATAAAATTTGTTTTTTTTTCGTTGAGTAAAGATCTTGCATGTTGCCAGCTAAACGCTCAAGAACATAGGAACAGATATAAAACGTTTTCCCTTTCATCCTGTTTCATTATTCAGTGAGGTCATGGCTGAAAGACAATTTGGAAACACCTACTTTTGTTCCACATGCCTTTAGTATCTTTGACTCAGACACAGTGTTAAAACAAACAATTGGTCTCGTGACATTGAAATGGAAATACAATTTATCCTCATTGATAGTTTGAGCAGAATCTTCCAAACAATGTGAGCCATGAAGAATAACTTGAGAAAATCGAGCAAGAGGTTTCTTGATTTCGAAAGCAAAAGGTCACATCTCCCAATCAAATGTTGAATGGCAAGATTAGATTCTTGTTAGTGAGTTCCAAGAGGCCTTTTTGCATGCATTAATATGTTTAACACCACATTATCTTCAGATAAGAAGATCAAACCTTCACACAGAACTCGGGGTGTGGTCTCACCATGGCCCTGTACTTGAATCCACTCGCTATAAAGGCCAATATACCATTTACCTTCTTTACCTCCTGCCTGTACCTGCCTGCTTACTTTAAGGGACTGAAGTACAAGGATACCTAGGTTCTGTTGCAGCTCAACATTTTCCCAATCTATCCCCATTTAGATAATAATTTGCCTTTATGTTTCTACTATCAAAGTGGATTGCCTTACATTTATCCACATTATATTGCAGATGCCATGCATTTGCCCACTACTCAAATCACTCTGCAGCTGCTATGCATTCTCCTCACAGCTCACCCTTCCACCCAGTTTTGCGTTGATTCCAAGCTTGGAGATATTATTTTGAGTTCCCTCATCTCAATCATTCATATATATGGTGAATAGCTGGGGCAGAAGCTCTGACCCTGCATACCCCACTAGTCACTGGCTGTCACTCAGAAAAAAAACCTGCTTGTTTCTACTTTTTATTTTCTGTTTGTTCTCAATCCAGTTCAAGCCTCTATCTTTAACACCCATGTGCTTTAATTTTAGAAGCTAGTCTTTCACGTTGGGTCTTATCAAAAGCCTTTTGAAAATCCAAGTTAATCACATCCCCAGGCTCTCCATTATCAATTCTATTCATTATGTACTTGATAAATTCCAGCAGGTTTGTCAAGCTGGATTTACCTTTAGTAAATCCATTCTGACTCTGCCCTATCCTGTTACTGCTTTCTAAGTACTCAGACTGTATTACTATTCCATAATGGAATATTGTATTTTCTTTACTACTCATGTCAGCGTAATTGGTCTATAATTCTTTGTTTTCTCTCTACATTCAGTTTCTTGACGATTAGTGACAATTTATTATTCCTTACTTTAGACAGGTACATGAACACAGCATGCTCCTTTGTTTAACACAATAATGACTGATAATGAGCTTCAATTCTACCCTCTTGCTCTCTCTTCATATCCCTTGGTTCCCTCACACATTGAAAATCCATATATCTTAGCCGTAAATCTATTCAATGATAGTGCAATCACAACCATCAAGGGTAAAGTTTTAGTTCTACACGACAGGCTCATCATCCTAAGATTGCCACCCTACCCCAATCTTTTACATTCCCCAACCAATGAAATCAATCTCTTGGCTTTCACCATAACAAGCCCCTTCATTATATTATACATCTTATTGAGATTGCTCCACCTTCTTCCCATCAATAAAATATATAAACCCAACCTACTCAATGTCTCATCAAGGGGAGATGTCCCAATCCAGCAACAAAAATGTTGAAATTTTGCTGGTTCATCTCCAATGCAAGAACATTCTATTGTAGATTTAGCGACCAAAATTGCACACTATTGTCCAGAAGTGGTTTCACTAAAATAGTGTAGTCTTAGCAAGACTTCATTATTGAAGCAGTGCACATACTTTGCAAACGCTTGCAGATTTCAATATCACTTGCATTATTACATGTAGAGTAGGAAAAAGTGAGGACTGCAGATGCTGGAGACCAGAGTTGAAAAATGTGGTGCTGGAAAAACACAGCAGGCCAGGAGCAGGAGAATCGACGTTTCGGGCATAAGCCCTTCTTCAGGAAGAAGGGCTTATGCCCAAAACATCGATTCTCCTGCTCCTTGGATGCTGCCTGGTCTGCTGTGTTTTTACATGTAGAGTATACATACAAATTTGATTATAGATATGAGTATTACATTGAAAATTTACCTAAAGTCCTTTGAATTTCCTAAACATTTGTGTAAAGTTTGCTTGAAGAAGAGTAAACATCCTTGTTTTTTGCTGATTAGCCTGTCAATGCTACAGTTGTTGATTGTTCAATTGCAAAACACTGAAGAAACTGCATTTTGTCTGACAATTGATCTATTGTTATGGATCAGACCAAACTCCCTTAAAATATATCAAGTAGACAGCCATAGACCCTAACTTTTTCTCATTTTAAAGGTAAGTGTTAGACATTGCACTCTAGACGCAATTCAATTGGTCAAATTACTTGACTTCAAGAGCGTACTTAAGAGAGAAATTAGGAGGGCAAAAGGGACATGAGGTAGCTTTGGCAAATAGGGTTATGGGGAAGCCAGGGAGATTCTACAAAATATTAAGGATGAAAGGGTAACTAGGGAGAGAATTGGGCCCCTTAAAGATCAGCAAGGCTGCCTATGTGTGGAACTGCAGGAGATGGAGAAGATACTAAATGAGTATTTTGCATCAGTGTGCAAAAGATATGGAAGATAGAGAAAGTGGGGAAATAAATAGTGACATCTTGAGGAGAAAGTGCTGGATATCTTAAAACGCATAAAGATGGATAAATCTCTAGGACCTAATCAAGTGTACCCTCAAACTCCATGGGAAGCTAGGGAAGTGATTGCTGGGCCCCTTGCTGAGATATTTGTATCATTGATAGCCACTGATGAGGTGTGGAAGCCTGGAAGTTGGCTAACGTGGTGCCACTATTTAAGGAAGTTAAAAATCACACAACACCAGGTTATAGTCCACCAGGTTTAATTGGAAGCACACTAGCTTTTGGAGCGACGCTCCTCCATCAGGTGATTGAAGGAGCGTCGCTCCGAAAGCTAGTGTGCTTCCAATTAAACCTGTCGGACTATAACCTGGTGTTGTGTGATTTTTAACTTTGTACACCCCGGTCCAATACCGACATCTCCAAATCATGACTACTATTTAAGGAAGGTGGTAAGGAAAAGCCAGGGAGCTATAGACTGGTGAACTTGCCATCGATGGCAGGCAAGTTGTTGGAGGGAACTCTGAACATGTATTTGGAAAGGAAAGGACCGATTATGGATATTCAATATGGCTTTGCACAAGGGAAGTCAAGTCTCACAAACTTGATTGAGTTTTTGAAGAAGTAACTGTCACAAAGCTGGTCCTTTTTTCGAAATGCTGTTCCTTTTTTCAAGAATACTGTGTCCTTGATTTTTTTCGGAGAGGTAATAAAACATTCTGGGCTGCAAAATGGCTAGATGTGGTACAGAGATAAAAGGGTATGAAGAGGCCTCTATGTAAACAGATGAGACTTTAGGCCTAAACTTTTATGTTTTTAGAAGTAACCTGCATAATGAAAGGGGAGTGGCCAGTCCTGGAAACTCAAGTTAAGTTAGAGTCATTTTATCAGTGAGCTGTGTGGAAACAGGGTGCTGGACTCTCTCTCCTTCTGCCCTTCTAACTTCCACCTGTCAGCCTTTGTTTCATTTTTACTGCATTTAAGGGGGTTTGCTAATTGTGACTGTTGTGCATATTCGGAACAGCATAATTAATTCTAGTTTGGATAGTCTGAGTTGTGTAAGGATTCTTTATTCTGTCCTTTGTGTTTCATTGTGTAATTTTATGAATAAAGTTTTGTCTGTTTTAAAACCTGGTAGTCAACCTCTCTAACTTACTCTGGGTAATTTTCACTGCACATTTACTGAAACAAATTGCAAAGTTATGGTCTGGGCTGCCTGCTTCAGAATGTTTTGAGTGGTCTGGCCTAGTTTGTAACAGATTGGGGGCTCTTTGTGGGATTTTAAACAGGGTGTGGTAGGATCTAGTGTCTTTATTTCGGGTGTTGGTTTGGTTGGTTAGACAAAGCTTGGAATAGTAATAGCTCTTTCCGTCGACAAAAGGTTTTTGGAAATGGATGCAATGAATTTGGAAGGTTTGCAAAAGGTGAATAAGACCAAGCTGCAGGAATTAGCAGACAAGCTGGGGTTGGAACTGCCTGCTTCTGTGAGGAAAGGAGAGATAATTACAGCAGTAACTCAACATTTAATTTTGCTGGAAACACCAGTAGGATCTATAAAGATGGCAGGAATTCAATGAAGCAGCTTGAGTTAGAGGCGAAAGACAAGGAAAGGGCAGCAGAATTTCGGCCAAACGAATGAGAGTGTCGGTGGAGGGGTACTGTTGGGAACGTCTGGAGAGGAAAAAACGGAGGGCTTGGAGGCCCTGGTTTTTACCCCAAAGAGAGAGAGCAGCAGAACAGAGAGAGGGAGAGAAAGAGGGAGTATTTGAACTTCAAAACCTGACGTTTAAAAATGAAAATCATCTTAAAAGACTGGAAATGAAGGCTGAAGGTAACCTTAGTGAGGAAGTAGCACAAACTCATGTGTAAGAGCAGAGAGTTAAAACAACAAGGCTAGCAGCTGAAGTGGCTGATTATGAACTGGTCCATAAAATGCAGTTCGGCTTCCAGAATCAATTTCAGTCCATGAGGGATAGAAACTAGGGCAAAGAGAAATCCTCATGTGGAAAGGGAAAGATAGATCTCAGTGAAGATCATAAGGATAACTTTCCACAGGGTAAAAAAAGAAACCCTCGAGGGGGACAAAGAAGTTTAAAAAGCTCCAGTGTTTTCATTGTAATAAAGTGGGACACATGAAATCACAGTGTTGGTGGGTTAGGAGAAAGCCAGATGTAGGAAAACCGGACAAGCCTGGGAGTTTTGTTGGGCTAGTAACAAAAAGCACAAGGAAAGTTAGACAACTGCTTCAGAGTGTACAACATGATCAGAGATTGATTCAGGAGGAAGTGGCAGATTTGCTTTAAAAAATACATGCCAGGGTAATGTTTATTCACCTAGATTAGGAGTAGCCAGTAAAAGGTTACAATATTAAGGGACACAGGATCCTCTCAGTCTGTGATGCTGAAGGATGAGGAGATATGTACTCCTGAAGGACTATTGCCAGAAAAGGTAGTACTAACAGGAGACAAAATGTGCTCAGTTATGTAAAGTGAGGCTGGAGTGTCCAGAGAACTGACATAGCTTTATCAGAGACATTTTTTGATCACATAAGTGGAACAAAACAGGAACAGGAATAGGTAAACATACAAGTATCTTTAGCTCTGCTAAGCGTATTGAGTTACAGCAGAAGGGCAAGAACTTAAAACAGTTGTATCAAAAGGCATATACAGAAAAGGAAAGTGAATGTGTCCTTGTGCGTTATTACTGTGTCTCTTAATGATGTCTCAATGAAGAAATGGACACCATCACACAATCAAGCAGATGAGAAATGGGCAGAAGTTCATAGATTGTTTTGTCAATAGGGTATAGAATGGAAGTGTTGCGAGTGGGGCATGAGCTACCACTTGGAGGTCATTTAGGGTGAGGAAAACACAGGCTAAAATACAAAGACATTTTTACTGGCCTGGACTACACAAAGATGTAGTTGAATTTTGCCAGATGTGCATGTTTAATACCTATTCCAGGTATTTGAGGAAGCTTTTACAAGAGTCTTCATTGATTGCGTAGGTCTCCTACTTCAAACAAAAAGTGGTAATAAGCATTTACTAACAATAATGGATGTATTGACTAGATTTCCAGAGGCAATCACATTATGCAACATCACAGCTAAAAGTGTTGTAGAAGAATTAATCAAATTTTTTTACTAGATACAGAATGGCAATAGAGATCCAGTCAGATCAAGGGTCAAATTTCACATTCAAACTATTCAAGAAGGTTATGGATAATGCGGGAATAAAGCAATTCAAATCTTCTGGATACCATCCAGAATCGCATGGAGCACTAGAGAGATGGCATCAAACATTAAAGACCATGTTGAGGGCTTATGGTCAGGATTATCCAGATAAATGGAATAAGGGAATTCCGGTTGTACTTTTTGCAATCAAAGATGCACCAAATGAATCAACCAAATTCAGTCCGTTTGAATTAATTTTGGGGCATGAAGTAAGAGGACCATTAAAATTGATTAAGGAGAAATTAAAAATTCAGAATTCAGAGACCACCCATTTGGACTATGTGTCAAATTTTAGAGAATGATTAAATAGAGCTGGGGAGTTGGCGGAACAGCATTTAAAAATATCACGGCATGCATTGAAATAGGAAGCAGATAAGAAATGACAAATTCGCAATTGGGGATAAGGTATTGGTGTTACTTCCAGGAACAGGTGAGCCTTCAAAGGCCAGGTTTAGTGGATCGTATTGAGAAGAAATTGAGTGAACTGCTTGATAAGGACTCCAGACAGGAAGAAATCTCACAGGGTATGTCATGTGAATATGCTCAAAAGGTATTTCGATCAGGAAGGAAAACAAGAGGAGAAGGTGTTAATGATTACAGCACAGAAGGAAGATTCACATTCGCAGGATACTGAATTGGACATTCCTCAAATCAAATTGGACAATGAAGAAGTTGTCAAAAATTGTGATAAATTATTGATTTACCTTCCACAAGAAAATCAAAATGACCTGAAAGAGGTATTACTATCACAAGAGATATGTGGAAATAAACTGGGAAGTACTAACCTAATTGTGCATGATGTAGATATAGGAGATGCTGTTCTGGTTAAGCAACATCCTTATCGGCATAACCCTCTAAAGGTGGCACAGGTTCAGGAGGAGATGGAGTGCATGCTCCAATATGGCATAATCGAAAAGAGTTACAGTGGCTGGAGCTCACCCATAGTCATAATGCCAAAGCCAGATGGCACCCAATGGTTATGTATGGACGATCGCAAAGTCAACGCCGTTACAAAGACTGACACATATCCAATTCTACGGTTGGAGGACTGTGTCGAAAAAGTGGGATAAGCAACTTAATTTCTAAGTTGGATTTGCTCAGAGGGTACTGGCAAGTTCCTCTGTCAGAGAGACCAAAGGCAATTTTGGTTTTTGTAATGCCAAATGGACTATATCAGTTCAAAGTCATGCCATTTGGTATGAAAAATACTCAAACCACATTTCAAAGACTGACTAATAAGGCCATTGCCAGATTACCCAACTGTAGGGTATATATTGATGACTTGGTGATTTTTAGTCACTCACGGACAGAACATTTGTAGCATTTATTGGACTTGTTCGATCGACTTCGGAAGGCAGGCTTGGTGGTAAACCTGGCTGAAAGTGAATTTGCCAAAGGTCAAGTCATCTTCCTGGGCCATGTTATTGGACATGGACAAATGACTGCATGAGATGCAAAAAATGAAAGTAATTGGGGAATTTCCCAAACCATCGACGAAAAAAGCAGTATTACGGTTCCTGAGGTTAAATGGGTTTTACCGAACATTTGTGCTGAATTTTAACTGTGTGGCTGCTCCACTCACTGAATTATTAAAAAATGGCAAGACGTTTCAGTGGACAGCAGACTGTTAAAAAGCATTTGACAGCCTAAAACTGTGTTAGCCCTGCCCCAGTATGAGCCACACCTAATTTCATGAAGCCTTGTAAGGTGGCTATCAATGCCAGTGATGTGGGCGTCGGTGCGGTGCTCCCGCAAGAGGATGACAAGGGAATAGAAAGACCCATCGGGTATTTTTCTAGGCAGTTGAACATTCATCAACAGAAATATTCAGTGGTGGTGGAAGAGACTTTGAGCTTGGTGTTGGCATTACAACTTTTCAGTGTTTATATTACCAGCAATGCATCTGAGACAATCGGACACACTGATCATAACCCATTAACATTTATGCGGAAATTCAAGGACAAAAATGCCAGCCTGTTTAGATGGAGCTTGTTGCTGCAGCCATTCAATTTGACAATTGTGCATGTGGCAGGTCCTGAAAATGTGATAGCCGATGCGTTAGCGAGACTCGAATAAGATACGGAGGCATTTGGTGGCGGGTGTGGCACAGCCTGAATTCACATCCGGTTGTGCATGTTTACATGTGTAGAGATAGTATAGTGTATCTGTATGTTTTAGACTACTAGCCAGTTTGTTTTTGAAGGGTTGTAAAAAATTAAGCCAACTTTTGATATTGATGGTTCATTTTTTTAAAGGGGGGAGGTGTCACAAAGCTGGTCCTTTTTCTCAAAAAGCTGTTCTTTCTCTCAAAGCTACTGTGTCCTTGATTTTTTTCAGATGGGTCATAAAAAACTCCGGGCCCTGAAACAGCTGGGTTTGGTACAGAGCTAAAAGAGTACTCAGAGGCCTTTTTGTTGATACATAAACAGATGAGACTTCAGGCCAAAGCTTTCATGTTTTTAGAAGTAACCTGCATAATGAAAGGGGAGTGGCCAGTCCTGGAAACTCAAGTTAAGTTAGAGTCATTTCAGCAGTGAGCTGTGTGGAAACAGGCTGCTGGACTCTCTCTCCTTCTGGCCTTCTAACTTCCACCTGTAAGCCTTTGTTTCATTTTGCTGTGTTTTAAGGGGGTTTGCTAATTGTGACTGTTGTGTATATTCGGAACAGCATAATTAATTCTAGTTTGGATAAACTGAGTTCTTTATTCTGTTCTTTGTATTTCATTGTATAATTTTATGAATAAGTTTTGTCTGTTTTAAAACCTAGTCGTCAACTTAGCTAACTTACTCCAGGTAATTTTCATTATACACTTACCAAAACAAATTGCAAAGTTATGGTTTGGGATGCCTGCTTAAGAATGCTTTGAGTGGTCTGACCTAGTCCATAACAGAGTGGTGGATGTGATCGAGAAGACTTCAGTAAGGCGTTCACAAGGTTCCTCATGATAGACCGGTTAGCAACGTTAGCCATTTGGATACAGAACTGGCTCAAAGGTAGAAGACAGAAGGTGATGGTGGAGGGTTGCCTTTCAGACTGGAGGCCTGTGACCAGCGGTGTGCCACAAGGATCGGTGCTGGGTCCACGGCTTTTCATAATTTACATAAATGATTTGGGTGTGAACATAGGAGGTGTGGTTAGTAAGTTTGAAGATGACACCAAAATTGGAAGTGTAGTGGACAGCGAAGCAGGGTACCGCAGAGTACAATGGGATATTGATCAGATGGGCCAACGGGCCAAGGAGTGGCCGATGGAGTTTATTTTCGATAAATGTGAGCTGCTGTATTTTGGAAAGGCCAGTCAGGGCGGGACTTATACACTTAATGGTAAGATCCTGGGGAATGTTGGTGAAAAAAGAGGTCTTAGAGTGTGGGTTCATATTTCCTTGAAGTGGAGTCAAGGTATAGAGGGTAGTGAAGAAGACGTTTGATATTCTTATCTTTACTGGTCAGTGTATTGAGTATAGGAGTTGGGAGGCCATGTTACGGCTCTACTTTTGGAATGCAATTCTGGTCTCCCTGCTACAGGAGGCATGTTGTGAAACATGAATCAAGAAGTGTGGTGTTGGAAAGGCACAGCAGGTCAGGCAGCATTTGAGGAGCAGGAAAGTTGAAGTTTTGGGCATGAGCCATTCATCAGGAACATCAACCTCCAGATGAATGTCTCTATGGAGTTTGCACATTCTCCCTGTGCCTGCGTGGGTTTCCTCCGAGTGTTCCGGTTTCCTCCCACAGTCCAAAGATGTGCAGATTTGGTGGATCGGCCACACTAAATTACCCTTTGTGTCCAGAGATGTGTAGTCTAGGTGCACTAGCCATGGGAAATGCAGGGTTACAGGTTCGATAGGGGTCTGGGTCTGGGTAGCATGCTCTTTGGAGGGTTGGTGTGGACTTGTTGGGCCAAATAGCCTTCCACTGTGGGGATTCTATAAAAACATTCTCTGTATATTAACTACTACTATTTAACCGTTTCAGTATAGCAATATCTCATAAACAAATCTTTGGCAAAGACAAATTCAGTAAAATAGATTCTCGGTCATGCAATTCAAGCAGCAGGAAGAGAACCCCAGTTTTTAGCTGTAACAGAAAGAGGAATAAAAGCTTTCACATCCAACTTCAAGACTGGTTTTGTGGGAATTGATCACACCCATTCAGGCTGCTCCTATTGTTCCAACTTCTAAAAAACCCAAGGTCTCACGTGATGTTTATTTTATTAGCTTTGAGCAGCCAGCTTGGCACCTCTGCCTCAACCTTTCTTCATACAAAACAGGACAAATTACATTTCTCAAAACCATAGTTCTGTCATACGAGCAATATCAAGATTAAGTTCCACAGAAATCAAACACCTAGACCTTGCAAATAAGAACTAAACCTGTGAGAAATCAACTAATTTTTAATTTATTCAAATGAAATAATCGCACACTTTGAGGTATTGATAGAGAGTCACTTTAGCTCAAAGAGCACTAATGACTAAAATTCTAGTAATACAATAATAACAACCTAATAAAATGTGCAGAATTTCTGAATACTAATTTTGCTTAAAAAATTGGACTATTTCTTTCTAAAACTCACACATCAAGGGCATGATCCTATGTTAATATGCAGTACTAGACTGTACCCTAATTATGCATTGTGATGTCTGCCTTTAATTTATCTTTTAATAATTATCATTCCAGAGAATAAAGATCATAACGTATGCCAGTCATTATAACACCTGTTCAAAACAAATTTTAAAATATAGCTGAGCCTTTGAATATTCATTGTTCTTTTTCACTCAGTTAAGTCTGTTGTAAATGATAAGCTTGTGTTTAAACTACACAGTGGGCAACTATTTATTCGTGAAACAAAAACTGATTTTGAGGCATATGTAAAATCTTAAACTCAGCACTAGCCTCTAGCACATTTGATGCAAAGCTTAAAGCAAGGATCTTCATTTTCATCCACTATCTGTAAGTATTTTGTGCTAGTTTGTGTATATGCTGCATAGCTAGGGGTTATGTCAAAACTACAGCTGAATGCTTGCTGGCTTGTTTGGACATATAATCGCCTTAATGGGCTCTGGCTATGCACAGCTGGAGTTGGAAATATGCCTTAGGTTAAGAAGGTAGAATGTTGAGAGTCAATTTGTGACCATAATGGCTTGAAGATGAAATGGCATGTTTTATCTTGTGAACAATGGTCTGTCTAAGTGGTTCAATTCTCATAATTACCAGAGAATTATAATAGTGAATACATAGTCTGAAAGTTCTTAAACTCAGCAAAAAAAAATCCTTTATTCTTTTTATCCTCCCACCATAATACTCAGAACAGATGTACCGTATGCAACTATAAATTGTATGTGAGCAAAGCCCAAGAGGATCAGAGTACTGTCAGAGAAGAAATAAGATAAATATAAAAGATGCAAATGGCTTGAATCTGAAGATGAGTACAGAATAATAGATATTCTGAATGATTACGTCCTTAGAGAATTCACAACAGAAGATGAGTTACCAGCCCTTGCCAAACAAATTTATGCCAAGTATAATCAGACACTTCAGTATAGATGACATGGAAGTCATAGACAGACTAAATGAGCTCAAAACAAATCAATCCACAGGGATGGATGGGGTAGAATTTAATGTAATTGATGTGGGTAAACTAACTGTTTAGAGGACTGACCTATCAGGCATTAAACTGGTCAGCGGTAGGGGGTCCTCCATATTCAGAGCACCAGTGGACATAAGTCAAGCCCGTCAGTAGTATCTGGCCAATCACAGGTTGGCAACTGTCCATTACAAGCATCACAATCAGGAGTGGTGGCAGCTGGCATGAAAGAGAAGGTTAGGATCATCAAGGAGAGGCTTGGCAGCACCAGGGAGAGGCCTAGGACCACCAAAGAGAGACTTAGGATCACCAAGGAGAGATCTAGGATCACCAGTGAACCCATGCTGCCAGTGAATGAAGGTGGGCTGGAGGTCACAAGAATAAGGCAGGGCTTTGGCAGCAGTATTACACCAAGGACTCCAGCAGCTCATGCCCTTCAAAGAAGAGCATATTCCCAGAAGGCCCAAATGCAGTTGGTCTCAACTGGATCAACAATGGCCCCAACTGACCACCTGTCAGGAGACTGAGCTGTGGCTCTCTTGGGATTAAGTAGCTGTTATGGTTCCTACTGTTTCACTTTGCCTTCAATCTAGTTTCTTGTAGGTATTCTAGAGAGTCTAGGGAGGAGATACTAGAGGCACTGACCATAATTCTGAGGGAATCATTGGATTCTGGTAAGATATCAGCAACATGGAAACAGTTAATGCAGTGCCTGTGTCAAACAAAGATGCCAAATGGGCTCAAGTAATTACAGATGAATTTGTTTTAGTCTTTATAAAATAATGAATTTGCTTTCTTAGGAATAAAGTTGAGCATCTTCGAACAGCAATTCCACCTGGATTCAGGATAAATTTCTACCTGATCAGCCCCTGTGATATCATTGAGGAACTGACAATGCAAAAGGACTATGGTGAAACATACTGCTACCTCCATAAGAAATGCTGCTGATTAGGTTAACATGGTGAGGATGCAGATTAGCCCTGCTATAGAAAAGAAGCTGTCTCAAAAGCAGGAAAAGAAGAATTATGATGGTGTTGGGGAGCAGACCTGAGTGGGGATACCTCAGAGGTTTTCCATGCCGGAATCATCCCTGTTTATAAGGTATATCAGTGATCTAGATTCAGAAACTCAATGCTAGACAGCCAGGTTGTTTGTTCAGATATTGTAGAAAGTTAAATGATCCATTGGCTATGGAGGCTGGTGTCAGATGTGAGAACGCGGAGAACCCTTTCATAGCTCTGGCAGAAAGGGAGGGCAGTGAAGTCAAAAGAAATCAGACAAACAAAGCATGATGCAAGGGAACTCTTGGTTCAGGAGAAAGACGAAAAGCGAGCTGTGGTGTGAAGGTTGCATCATCTGAACAGATGGGACAGAGAATGGGATTTACAAAGCAGAAAAAGGCAAGGTATAACTGATGGAACTATGGGAATCAGTTCGTATATACTCAGAATGAAGATAAGAGAAGTTGAGTGATGAAAGAGACAAAGATGAACCACATAAAGGCAAAGTTAAAAATCACACAACACCAGATTATAGTCCAACAGGTGTATTGGGAAGTACTAGTTTTCGGAGCGCTGCTACTTCTCGTCTACCTTCATTAGGTACTTAGTCGAGAGATAGAAATTGAAAGCAAAATTAATTGGACTGTTGCTGTTCTGGATGAGAGCAGGAAATTGCAGTGATATTTCCACCAGTGTGCTGGATTAGGAGGCAGAGAACTTTGTGGCAAAGTAGAACACAGAGGGCTGAATTTTATCAGAAATCTGCAAAATGTTAATTTTGGTTTATTTCATGAAGGGTTTTTCTCCACGAGGCCTAACTACCTTCCTAAACTCCGCTCATTACCTGTGCATCATGACCCTTTGGTGCCCACTCATTGCATTTTCCCACTCGCCATAGATGGGAGTATTCTCCACTGCTGGGACATCCTATGATTCCTGGCACTAATGCCAATTTCAATCCCAGGCATGCACCTGGTCATGCTTTGTCTGTCTGGAGCCACCTTGCAAAGGAAAGTTGGTGCCCTGCTTTGCGAAGAGGGACCTGGAGGAATGAATGGGTATCTTCCTCCCCTGAGGCTGGCAAAGGAGACCATAACACCAGACACTGCCAGGCTGTTCTAACATTCCCACAGGGTCAGTGTGGATCACATTTCAGAGGAATGTGCCACAATACCACATGAAGGTCAATATACTCCTCCACTCTATCAGAATAAGTGCCCCTACCTTCTCTTTGCTATTGCACCCACATCTCACCAAAGCTCATAGCCTAGTATGCTCTATACTACATGTATCAGCTTCCTTTACACACACTCTCCCAATCCAGACTGCCTAATCCTGTATAGCCCCTTGCAGAGTCGTAGTCATACAGCATAAAAACAGAGCTTTCTGTCCAACCATGTTGACCAGATATCCCAATCTGACCTCGTCCCATTTGCCAGCATTTTGTCTATATCCCTCTAAACCCTTCTTATTCATATACCCATCCAGATGCCTTTTAAATGTTGTAACTGTACCAGCCTCCACCCCTTCCTCTGGCAGCTCATTCCATACATGTACCACTCTCTGTGTGGAAAATGTTACCCCTCAGTCTTTGATGCTCCAGGGAAAATAGCCCCAGCCTATTCAGCCTCATCCTTTTACTCAAATCCTCCAGTCGTGACAAAATCTTGTAAACCTTTTCTGCACCCTCTTAAATGGACAGAATCCATCAGACTCCTGATTTATGCTTTGTAGATGGTGGAAAGTCTTTGGGGACACAGGAGGTGGGTTACGTTTCACAGAGCTAACAGCCTATGGCCTGTTTGATTAGATTAGATTACATTCCCTACAGCGTGGAAACAGGCTCCTCGGCCCAACAAGTCCACTGTTCTTGATGACTGATCTAGTTAAGCTTCTGGTCAATGGTGAACCCAACAATGTTGATGATGGGGGTTTCAGCAATGCTAATGACATTGAATGTCATGGGACAATAGCTAATTCTTCCTTGTTGGACTTGTACATTGCTTGGCACTTGTTAGTATACCAACAGCCCATTTATCAGAAGATCAAACTTCATGGTATATAACAAGAAATCCAACCAAAGATGTCCCATTAACACTATAACTTATAGAAACTTATACTAAATCTCTGTTCTACTTTTTATTCCATCTTCTCACCCCCCAGAGTTCTCTTATCTTACAACATTTTGAACATTTGCTTACTTTTCAAGTGACCAACACAAAATGTATGCCACAGCTCTCCAGAATTTACTGTTGTTCTCTTCAGGTTTCCATTTATAGAGTCATAGAGATGTACAGCATGGATACAGACCCTTCGGTCCAATCTGTCCATGCCGACCAGATATCCCAACAGAATCTAGTCCTATCTGCCAGCACCTGGCCCATATCCCTCCAAACCCTTCCAATTCATATACCCATCCAAATGTATATTCAAAGATAAGATTCAATGGAGGTTCCTTCCATTTGTTTTCCATTTCACAACCTTCCATAACAATGAAGGTCTCAACTCCTAGTTTGGGTTGCAGCCAGATGCAACACCTTTCCACAACTTTCTATGTTAACTCTGCTGCCTGATTTTCTATCATAAGGCTCTATGAGTAACATTGGGATTTCAACCATTAGCAATAAGCTAAAGCAAGTCTTCCAGCTGTATTTCCCTCATGAACTCAATAATTAGGAGCAAGAGTAGACCACTTGAGCTGGCTCTGCCATTCGATAAGATCATGACATCACATTCCTTCCCATTCCTTGATAACCTTTGACCCACTTGCTTATCAAGGATTTCTCTGTCTACCTTGGCCTTAAAAGAAAAGCCAAAGACTCGGCTTCCACTTCCTTTTGAGGATGAGAGTTCCAAAGATTTCCAACCTTCTCAGAAAATGTCTCCTTATCTACCTTAGGTAAATGATCCCTTATTTACAAACAGTGACCTCCAGTTCTAGATTGTCCCACAAAGGAGAATGTCCTTCCTACATTTACTCCAGTTGTTTCAGATTTGTCTAGTTTGCTGAACTGCTGCCAATAAATTTACATCCTTCCTTTAATAAAATGGCTAATAGACAACAAAGTGCTCCAAATGTGGTTTCATAGCCTCATTATTCTATTCCCCTAGTGATAAAAGATAATATTCTATCAGCATTCCAAATTATTTTTTTGACCTGCATACTCATCTTTTGCAATTCATACACAATCATTCTGCAATGCCAATCTTTACAATTTCTTACCATTAATAAAATATGCTTCTTTTATTCTTTCTGCCAAAAAATGCAATGTAATGTTACTACATTAACCTCCATTTGCCCACTCACAAACTATCAATACCTTTTTGTAACCTCCATGTGTCCTTTTCAAAGCCTCCTTTATACCTATATTTGTGTTGTCAACAAATTTGGCAACCTTAACTTCCATCCCTTCCTCTACGCCATGTACATAAATGATAAACTGGTGAAGGGCCAGTGCCAATCTTTGTGGCACAATCCTTGTTGTATGCTAGCAACCTGAAACAGACCCATTTATACCAACTCCCTGCTTCCTGTTAGCCAACCAATCTTCGATCTGAGGTCAATGCACAATCCTCTCCACTGTGAGCTTTTACTTTTGACAAAAATCTTTGATGTGGCACCTAATTAAATGTCTTCTGGAAATTTAAGTACAGTACACCCACCAGTTCCCTTTAATCCATAGGATGTGCTATCTCCTCAAAGAACTGCAATAGATTAATCAAATATGTTTTCCCTTTCACAAAACCATGTTGACTCTGCCTAATTATCTTGAACGTACCCAAGTGCCCTTTTATCTTTTCTTTAATAACAGCTTCTAAAAGTTTCTCAATGACTAAGTGGCATGTAGATTTCTTACTTTCTGTCTCCCTCCCTTTTTGAATAAAGTAATTACATCCTCTGTTTTCTGATTAATGGGACCATTGCCATATCAAGGGAACTTTTGAAAAATTTAAAAATTATGTATCAACTATCTCACTAGCCACTTCTTTTAAGACCTGAGGATAAAATACATCAGGGTCTGACACCTGTCAGCCCACAACTCCAACAATTTACTTAGTATCACTTCTCTGGTGGCCACAATTTTCCTGAGCTCCTCCATCCCTTCCCTTTCTTGACTTCTTGATGCTTCTGAGATTGTTTAAACAGAAATGATGTGCAGGGTTACAGAGGAAAGGTGGACGTCTGCACTATATGCTCCGAAGGCTAGGGAGGACACAATGGGCCTGTCCTGCAACATAACAGCTATGAACTACCTACTCACACACTCGGGACACCATACTGATCCTCCCATACCTGCCCCAGCACTGACAATTGTGCCAGATATTTTCACTCACTCAATCCTTTATTTTGCTCATAGGTGGAAATAGCCCACAGTAGGATGGAGAGGAGAGAATCATGGCCCTGGCTGGTGAAGATCGTGACTGTTCCTGTGGTGACGGTGAAACTTCAACTTTAGTCCTGGCAACCAAGTAAGAATATCGCCCATTGCTGTACTGCTCTCACCTAACCACCACTGAGTATGTGTCCTTAACATGCCTAAACTTCTAATCCTTGTTCAGAACTTTTAATTCCTGCGGATGCTAGTGGCATTTGCACTGTCTCAGCCACCAATAGACTAGGCCCCGCTCACAATCTTCCCTTCATTTCTGCGGAAGAAGCGACAGGTCCCTCAGAGAATGTACTGGCCAGGTTACCTCTCATACCCTCCACCAGTTCAGCTGCAGGAACCTTGGTGGGAATGTTAGCTCGATCAGAATGTGCTGGTAAGAGATACTCACACGTCCTCAACTATTCAAGAAAGAAACGTGCAGATCGCTTTCTCAGAAAGCATCAGGAGACCAGGCATTTGCTCAGGCCCTGCAGAGGATCCCCTCACTTTGGCAGTTAACAACTGAGAATCATGGAATTCCTACACTGCAGCTAGAGGCCATTGGCCCATTCAGTCTACACCGACTCTCTGAAGAGCACTCCACCCAGACTCACCCCGTAACCCAGCATTTCCCATGGCCAACACATCTTACCTGCACATCTTTGGTGTCTGGGAAGAAACTGGAGCACCTGGAGGAAGCCCATGCAGACATGGGGAGAACACGCAAACTCCATGGTTGTATAGATGTTAGAATCAAACCCAGGACCTTGGTGCTGTAAGGCAGCAGTGCTAACCACTGAACCACCGTGCCGCCCTGGAACTTCATTCTAGTGCACAAACAGACAGAAGAGAGGCAGGAAGGTTTGTCCAGTGCACTTAGACGACTGACACAAAGTTTGTAGGTTAGTATCAATGCAGTTAACACTATACTGCTTCTGCCATGCAAGCACCTGGCATGGACAGATTGGCAGCTGCCATGGAAAAGTAGGTTCAGTGCACTCAGTACCAGCTGGATATGCATACATATCTGCACTACATTGTTCTAACCATTTGTACTCAAAGCTCTGATGAAGAGTCAACTAGACTTGAATTGTTCACTTGTTTTCTCTCCATGGCTGCCTGAATTTTTGTGTTTTTATGCCAGATATGGTCATGCCCTGTTTCCTTCATTGAAGCTAGGCTGGTGCTGTCTGTCAATGACTGCTCACTTCTGCATTACCTCTTTCATTCCAATGCTGTATTGTCTCCTCTTATACATTGTGCTGGCTCTGTTCACAAGCATTATCAAGAGAATTCAAAGCCACATACAAACACTAACTAATATTGAGATGTTAATGAGTCTCAACTGGCTGAGCAACATTTGCTTGGAAAATGGGACAACTTTGACTTGGAGAATCTTCACTGTTGATCTCACGTGATATTCCCCCAGAGTCCCTGTCATTCAATGCCTGGGAAGAATCTACCCAGAATATCCATGGACAGGCAGTTTCCAGGTTTGAAACAGGTTCTGTTTCTGAGTCTATTTGCAATTCGATTTGTAAGTAAGTTGTGACACAATGCCACAATAATGAGCTGTTCGTAAGTACAGGAAGTGTTCTTATGTCAGGTCTTCAAAATTACACCCCTGTACAGGATCATGTTTGTAAGTTCAAGCATTTGTAAGTCAGATGTTCATCAATAGGGAACCCTCTGTATTCCACAAAAAGACACAAAGAAGCTCATTTAGTGACATCTTTTATCTGAATGTGAAACTTGTAATAGTGCAAGTAAGTGTAGTTATTTAAATACCTGTTTATGCAGATGCATATATCACAAACTGTAAATTATATCGTCATGTTGCTATGATTCCAAACCAGGATCATATTTAATAACAATGCAGTACAGGTACAATCTCTATGCTGACTCTTCAACTGACTTTATATTGAAATAAGTGCAGATAATACATGTAAAAGCAATGAGGACAATAATTGACAAAAGTCCATAGATGTTCACCTATTTGGCCTTCAAGGTAGAAAAAAAGTGACAAGAGTCATAGAGTCGTGGTGACGTACAGCACGGAAACAGATCCTTTTGTCTAACATGCTAACCAGATAACCCAACCTAATCTAGTCCCACTTACCAGCACCCAGCCCATATCCCTCCAAACCCTTCCTCTTCATATACCCGTCCAGTTGCCTTGTAAATGTTGGAATTGTACTAGCCTCCACCACTCTCTCTGGCAGCTCATTCCATAGGTGTACCACCCTCTGCGAGGTTTCAAACTATACAGTGTTATGGTCAGGCCACAGCTTGGACACCATGCCCAGTTCTGATGACCAGGACACAGCATTGCATAGTAAATCTATGAGACTGAATGCCAATGTCATCAGCTTGGAGAGATGTGGGCTTCTCAGCCTGAAAGGATACATATGACGATTTGACTTTATGATTTAGAAAGGAAGTTCTTGGCTAAAATACCTGGTTGTGTTCTATAATTTCTCTGTTTATGCTGTTTGTTTAACACACAAGGTTAATGCTGCTTTGTTTCTGTTGAGTAACTAGAGAGGCGGCTCACAATGCCATGATTAAAGTAGTCAACATCCACAGGGAAATCTAAGAATTGGCATTAATAATCAATGAAACAGTGATAGATTGCCTACAGTTGAGTGGTTAGCAGTTAGGTGCATCTGAGAGCATAAAATTCAGCTCCTAATCCTGTTTTGAGAAACCACTTTTATATGCACTTTGCACACAGCAATCATTAAAAAACAAGTAATGATTTTTATTTGTAGTAGGCGCAACTAAACCTTTTTAACAGTCACAAAAGAGTAGCATAGGCTGAGAATGACTGTTGATGATAATAGCGGATGGCCATTTAATGTGTCTGCTTGACATTCTTCTCTCCATTATTTTAATGGGAGGGTGTTAACCCATTTATTTCAATGTAAATGTCAAATACAGCTTTTGAATATAATCTTTGTCTCTGGTGACGCACCCCCTCTGCTGGATGCATATTCATTTGCAAACAATGTCAGAATTTGGAATATGCAGTCTCCAAATCTTAAGGAGAATGGACCTATGAGAAACCAAATGCTTTATGTATCTAATATCAATTTTGTTGAGCAAACATCAAACCCCATTTCTGCATATTGATGTAGGCTGTTACCGAAGATTTCAAATGAGGATCTCTTCCTTTTGATCAGAGAGATAAACCACCACCCATCTCTCTGAAGGTACACCAACCCCCAGTATATTCAATTAGGTGAAATGCATTTGGGATCCTGGCACCTTCCCATTTTCAAGAAGAAGCTCTTCGATATCCAGAAAGTTAAATGTGTTTTTGGAAAATTTTGTTGGACCAACTCAGCTGAGTTTTCCACTCAGACCCATCACCCCCCTCCTCCCAATCTCACTCTCTGTAATCCAATTTTTCCCAATGACTAATCCACCTAACCTCTACAATCCTGGACACTATGGGGCAATTTCACAAAGCCAATCTACTTAACCTGCACTCTTTAGACTGTGGGAGGAAACTGGAGCACCTGGAGGAAACCCATGCAGACACAGGGAGAATGTGCAAAGTCCACACAGACAGTCGCCTGAGGGTGGGATTGAACCTGCGTCTCCTGGTACTGTGAAGCAGCAGTGCTAACCACTGAGCCACAGTGTTAGCAAATGCTGGGCATCACACTTTAAAGAAGTGTCAGTCATAGATCATTGGTCACTCTCAAATCAGGACGGTGTTTGATCTCAGAATCGATGATTTAGGAAGTATAGAAAAAGTACAGCACTATCAGATGAATCGTCTTTCAGAAGGCAAGTTAAACTCAGGCTGTCTGTCTTATCAGGGAGTCATCAAAGATCACATGACAGCATATTTCCTGAACAGTACTTCCTCTAATCTGATTTTGGTACATGGAGCTCTGAGATCTGTGCACAGCATCCAGATTGACATTGGCAGAACCTTGGAAGAACTTCAGAATGACTGTGCAGGTTGAAGGGGACATTGGTCCTTCCCAGTAGTTGTCCCTCAGTCAGCATCATCAAAAACAATTGGGCCGATATCACCCACAACTTAGTTCCTGTATTTCTGAATTCACACAAGTGACTACACTTCAAACGTACCTTAATGAGTTGTAAAGCATTTTCAGCTTTCTAGTAGCTGTTCTATATAAATGCACGGTTTCATTTTGTCAGAAGATGCCAAATGTTTAAAAGGATGTTGAAGATTTTTACTGGAATATTAACATCAATGTAGGATACTCAGAGAAGCTGGGGTGGTTCTTCTTATGATAGAAAATATTACGGAGGGATTCAAAGTATGTCCAAAATGATGATGAGTTCTGATAATGTAATTAAGGATAAATTGTTTTCACCGGTAGTAGTATTGGTAACTAAAGAATATAGAATTATGGTAATTGGAGAAACAGCGAGATGTTTGTTGAGGAGAAATTAGGGTGGCACGGTGGATCAGTGGTTAGCATTGCTGCTTCACAGCGTCAGGGACCCGGGTTCAATTCCAGCCTCAGGCGACTGTCTGTGTGGAGATTGCACGTCCTCCCCGTGACTGTGCGGGTTTCCTTTGGGTGCTCCAGCTTCCTCCCGCAGTCCAAAGATGTGCAGGTTAGGTGAAGTGATCATGCTAAATTGCTGATAGTGTTCAGAAGTGTGTAGGTTAGGTACGTTAGTCAAGGCTAAATATAGGGTAGGGGAATGGGTCTGTTTGGGCTACTCTTTGGATGGTCAGTGTGGACCTGTTGGGTGTGTTTTCACACTATAGAGATCCTATGATTCTAAATATTTATGTTGCTGTGATCTGGGGTTCATGCCTGAAAGAGTTGTGAAAGCAGATGCAGTTGAAACTTTATTGCTGGAACAGCACAGCAGGTCAGGCAGCATCCAGGGAACAGGAGATTCGACGTTTCGGGCACAGGCCCTTCTTCAGGAACCTTTTTGGATGGTCAGACCTCACTTTCTCCTCAAAGCAGATGCAGTAATAACTTTGAAAAGGAAGGTAGATAAATACTTGACAAGTAAAAATTCGCAGGGCCATAAAGCAACTTCATTCAAACTCAACAAATCAAATACTCCTTTCAAAGAGCTGGCACAGGTGTGATGGACTGAATGGCTACCTACTGTGTGATAGTGTTCCATAATTTTATTGTTATTTCCAGAAGAGCATTCTAAGTCTTATTAACCTGATAGGTTTTAAATGGGGAAGTCCTTATCTCTGTTGTATTCTTTCAGTGATGTTCATTGTTTGAAAGGTAGTTTTATGTCTGAACATCAATACAGAAGGTGAGTGTATTGTTGCAGGGGCAATGGGAAGAGAGTAAGTGGCTATGTAGAGGTACACTGCAATTAGCGTTCTAGAGTCACAGAGTCATACAACATAGAAACAGACCTTGTTGATGCCAACCATGTTCCCAAACTACACTAGTCCCACCTGCCGGCATTTGGCCCATATTCCTCCAAACCTTTCCTATTTGTGTACTTACCTAAATATCTTTTAAACATTGTCACTGTGCCAATGTCCAGCACTTTGTCTGGAAGTTCATTCCGTGCATGAGCCACTCTCCATGTAAAACAACTGCTCCTGATGTCTTTTTAAAAACTTTCGACTCTCACCTTAAAGATATGTCCCCTCGACTTGGAATTCCTGACTAACTTTTTATTTCTTTGTTGATATTTATCAGTTATTTTCAGATAAATGTGTTAGAGACTGTCAATCCAATAGAATAAAGGTTTACTAAAGTTATAAAGTTTTTATGTGTTTACAGAGAAACATAGTGACATTTAAATTTTAGATGCCAAAGAAAATCTGCAAGCAGGCTTTTGACGCCTTGAGTGCTTTTGCCATTTATTCTGATTAGGTCTGCCTGACGCTGATAAGTCTCCCAGGTAATTATCCACAGAAACAACATGTAAAAATCCATTTAGTTTTTTTCTTTAATTCAAGTTATCTATATTGAAACCACAATAATGGATGGCACCTCTAAATCATGGAAATGGCTATATAACCAAAATTTGTGTAGGCGTGTGTGTATGCATGTTTGTGTGTGTATGCATGTCTATGTGTGTGTGTGCGCGTGCACGCATGCATGTATGTGTGTATGTGTATGTGTGTGTACATATGTGTTTGTGTGTGTGTATGCCTGCATGTGTGTGTGTATGTGTGTGTATACGTGTTTGTTGTGTGGGTTTGTGTGTGTGCCTGTGTCTGTGTGTGTATGTGTGTCTGTGTATGTGTGTGTGAGTTTGTGTTTGTGTGTGGATGTGTTTGTGTGTGAGTTTGTGTGTGTCTGTATGCATTTGTGTGAGTGTGTGCTTGTGTGTGCATACATATATGTTTGTGTGTGTGCATATGTGTATGTTTGTGTGTGCGCGTGTATGTCTTTGTGTGTGTGCGCGCTTGTGTTTGTGTGTGCATTTGTGTGTGTGTGTGCTTACATGTTTTTTGTGTATGTGTGTGTGTCTGTGTGAGTTTGTCTGTGTGTACATATGTGTTTGTGCATGTATGTTTCTGAATGTGTGCGGTTGTGTTTGTGTGTGTGTCTGCATGTGTCTATGTGTGTGTATATGTTCGTGTGTGCATGCATTCGTGTGAGTTTGTGTGCGTGTCTGTGTGT